>NC_058403.1:14392678-14416594 GCF_002201575.2 Neomonachus schauinslandi
TTAAAAAAAAAAAAAAAAGGGAAAAAGAAAAATTCAAAAAAAAAAAAGGAAGTTAAAAAAAATTAACTTTGAAAGACTAAAGAATCATGGTAAAAAAGCCATGGATTCTATGTGCAGTATTCCCCTAGCGCTGGAGTTCTGCCATTCTCATTGATCGGTAGACTTGGTCTTGGCCAGCTGTTCTCGCTGATCTGCTGGGGGAGGGGCCTGTTGCCGTGGTTTCCAAATGTCTTTGCCGGAGGCGGAATTGCCCCACCCTTGTTGGTCCGGGCTAAGTAATCTGCTCGGGTTTGCTCTCCGGAGCTTTTGTTCCCTGCAAGCTTTCTGTAGGTCTTTGGAGGCCAAGAGTGAAATGGCGGCCTCCCAATCTCCACTGCGGAGGAGCCGAGAACTCAGGGCCCCACTCCTCAGTGCGCCCCCAGAGAAAAGCAGTCAATCACTCCTGTCTCCCTGGTCTCCGGCTGCACTCCGTGCTCAGCCAGCCTGTGACCGAGCATTTCTACCCCTGGCACACGACCCTGTATGGAGTCTCCAAACCCAGCAGATCCCTGTGGTGCACTCCCGCGCGGCTCCTCCCGGGGGAGGAAGGTGAGTCTCCCCAGATCTGCTGCTTGTTGGGTCCCTGCTGGAGGAGCAGTGGCCCGACTGTGCCGCGGATCACGGTTTATGGCAACCCCGAGCTGAGAGCCCGCGCCTGGGCTCCGTCTCTGCAGCCAGCTTCCCTGCTCCAATACCTGGGAGCTCTGCTGCACTCAGGCACCCCTGGTCTTTCTGTGATCTGAGGGTCCTGAGACCACACTGTCCCACGAGGGTTCCACCCCCCGCTTAGCTCCTGGAGCGATGTTCCTCAGCGGAGCCGACTTATAAAAGTTCCGATTTTGTGCTCCGCTGTTCTATCACTGGCCGGTAGTGGCTGATGGAGGCCCCCTCCCCCGCCGTCTATCCTCCCGAATATCGCCTCGGATTCACTTCTCCGCATGTCCTACCTTCCAGAAAGTGGTCGCTTTTCTGTTCAGAGAGTTGCTGCTATTCTTTTCTTCGATCTCCTGTTGAGTTCATAGGTGTTCAGAATGGTTTGATCCCTATCTAGCTGAATTCCTGGGACCAGACGAAATTTAGGTCTCCTATACCTCTGCCATCTTGCTCCTCCCCCTCAGTTGACATGATTAAACATCCCCCCCCCAAAAAAAAACATCTGAAGAAATAATAGTTTAAAGAGATTTTATGGCTAAACAAATTTAGTAAATTTATGTTATATCCATGTCTTAATACTTGGTGATTTGAGAAGGCCATGAGCATTGTAAAATCCCAAAGAATTTATGCAGTAAGGAAAACTTAATAACTTAACCTATAATTTTCAAAACCCATCAACATGGAACTCAGTTATTTGAAATAACATCTTTTAAGAACTCGGAAACTTAAGGTTGGAAAATGCTGATATCAGTACATTTTTTGCAAAATCTCAAGTTCTGATCAGTTGTGTTTCTGTTTTATTTCCCTAACTTGTATCAAGGGCTTAATTTTAATTATTATATCACAGAATTATGAATACTGGCACTAGATTAAAAATGTGTAAGGATCCCTTATTACTTGGTGCAGAATTGTCGCTCAGTAAAAAGATTTCACTTGATTTAGCACAACTAATAATGCACAACTGATTCAGTTGGATATTGATACTGAAGAAGACATACCTTTAGAATAACTGCTTTCAAAATAATTTTTACTTTTATCCACTATTAAAAAGAAATATATACACATATATGTGTATATATAACACTGCTGCTAGAATCCACATGTGAATAAAGCATAACTAAAAGTATCAAAAATATACTTATTATCATCTTTCCCTGCAATGTAGTCTATATTCTATTCTGTGGTGTTCTAGTCTACATTTTAATTTTAACTCTGACAGTGTCCCAATTAAAAGATTTTGTAGGCACTAATGATTTGAAATATTCAGCTCTAAAAGAACTTAGCATCCATAGCAAAATTCTGTCACTTAAATATGGAACAAAGTTATCTGTGTTTATTGTATAAGTCTGGAAGTGACTATTGTGAGATGGGATGGTTTGCTCCATGCCCACAAGCCACAAATTCTAATTAGGAAATTCATCCATGGGGTTGGTGTTCAGAATTTGCTTTTGAAAATAAGAAGTAGTTAAAGTGATCTACGTTACTTAGAGATTTGCATAGACCAGCAATGTGTCTAAAAGGCTATACCTGGCATCTCAAAGGTCCTATGAGAAATGAATATTTTAATTTTCCTAGTATTTAGTATAAATTATTTTAACTTTTTAAAAATAGAGTCCCACATCCTTTGACAATCAAAAATTCTTCCATGTGTTTGCATCATAGATAATTACACTGGGATTTCTAAATCCATGTTTTAGATATATATTCTTAATTTCTGATCTTGTCACTGAAAAATAAAATTGTACAAAATTTTCATATGTCAAAGATGATGGCTAAATTAGCATTTTTCTTCTATTGTAAGATTTTTTGATTGACAGATTGATAAACAATGTTTATTCATTAAAAAAACATTTATACTGGATTTCCAGACCGTGCCCTAAGGGCGGGGAATATATATATATCCCAAATAAACATTTAGTTTCTGTGAATACCTCCATACATTTCCTGAAAAACAACAACAAACATAAATCAAAGCAAATGATTCAAATGTTCAGAGAAAAATCTATGAAATAAATAAATGTACTTTTAAAAGTCTCCAATTTGAGGTAGCTAAATTGATTTATAATCTCTAATTTGTTATGCTCTTCTCTGGGGCAGAGCATATAAATCTACAAAGCTTGCTCAGCATTTCTAATTATGTAACCATGTAATGCTGAATACAAACTGTCTCACCACTATACAGAGGGCAAAAGAAGAGTAAAGTGTTGAAAATAAAGTATAGCCCACATAAGCATGCAAGCCTATATGTGCTACTCTACAAAGTAAAACCATATGTATCTCCCAGACTTCATCAGTGTATCCATTGTTTATCTTCATCTTTCATCCTTAACTGGAGTTCCCTGGGATACTCCTATTAAATATTCAGCCTAAGTCTTCTGCCTCGAAAGGAACTGGTGGAAATGCTCCCAAGTATATGACTACACAGCTTCAGATGTAAAAGGTGGCTGGATTTTAGGCAGGTCCTACAGAGAATGAACTAGTGAATGTGGCCATTTTCTAATGAATGCTCCTGGGGTGATCATTGTTTATCAATTTGCATGTTGCAAAATTTTAAATGGGATCAGCACTGATTTTTCTATTGTGCTGTTTCCAACAAATATAAGGAGTTACTCCCTTTATCTAGGCACAAAACAGAATATCTGGGGAAAAAGAAGACATAAGGTTTGAACCTAGGAATTCTTATTGTCAGGATTCTTCCAAATGTCAAATAAATCCTAAACAAATAGAAACTTAACCCCAGAAGGCTTTCCAGAGATCACTAACTCTAATCAGGGTTCACATAACCTTTTCTACCAAACAAGTAACTATGCAGTTTGCAAATACTTGCCAACAGAATAGAATTGGCTTTTTAGGCATTTCACTCTAGTGTTTCAAAAGATTTGTAGAACTGCAAAGGAGACATTCCCACAGATAATACTTTGACGATGAGAAAAGACTTATTGTATAAGTCTGGAAGTGACTATTGTGAGATGGGATGGTTTGCTCCATGCCCACAAGCCACAAATTCTAATTAGGAAATTCATCCATGGGGTTGGTGTTCAGAATTTGCTTTTGAAAATAAGAAGTAGTTAAAGTGATCTACGTTAAAGTGATCTACGTTACTAAGAGATTTGCATAGACTAATGATTTTTATATCATTTATTATGATTTTTGTTAGATTATAAGTGCAAGATATTATCAATGCAGAAGTAATAGATGTTCTTAATCTGTTTTATTTTTATGCTTTCATGGTTTAACCACACCACTGGACATGTGATTCACTAATAGTGTCTTGTAACAAGTGAGTCTGTCATTTATCTTCTGTGGTTTTTGACATTGATCTATAATTCCAATGAAATATTTCCACATAAACCCTAGTAATGGAATTTGTACTTCTTAGTCTAGATTAAGATAAAAATCTCAGTTCATAAGTAAAAGGCAGCGTCACTATAGCTATAATTTTTTTAAGTATAAATTCCAGAAAAAGTCATTAAAATGGATTTAAGTTAAATTTGTGTAACATTAAAAGTAGACAAGCCAAGTGAGATTTTTGAGAAAATATTTCTAAATCATGAGCATGATGTCAACATTTAAAGAGCAAGGGAGGGGCGCCTGGATGGCTCAGTCAGTTAAGCGTCTGCCTTCAGCTCAGGTCATAATCCCAGGGTCCAGGGATTGTGTCTTGCATCGGGCTCCCTGCTCAGCAAGGAGTCTGCTTCTCCCTCTGCCCCTTCCCCCAGCTCATGCACACTCTCTCTCTCAAAAATAAAGAAAATAAAATCTTAAATAAATAAATAGGAAGGGAAAGCAAATTATTATGTAAGGAGTAAATCATAAAAATTAATAAGTAATGATAATTTAATTGTAGAATTTTCACAAGGAAAGGGTTAAGGAAACTAAAGAAATTTTATTAGTTGAAATATTATGCAAAAGCTAGAATAAATCAAAATGCAAATTCAGAAAACACCTCAGATAAGATTTTTCTTTAGGAAGAAACAGCACATTTTACAGAATAGCATAGGGATATTGATATTATAATTCACAAGGACCTTACTATCACAGATAAAGTAATACCAAGTTAGCATCTTATTTAAAAAAAAAAAAAAGATTAACCAGGTGGTTACCCAAAAGAGAATTATAGAACAGCTAAATAGTAATGACAAATAGTAAGGAATTATCAAAAAGATCATTCTGTCACTAATACCACCACTGATACAAAAAAATGAAATGACATTGGAATCAGGGTAGAGTAACTCATGTAGAGACACACTACAGATTGAGAGGGTAGAGATTGTGCTTTATATTTTTCTTGTTGACCCCCAGCACTTAGCATCATGTTGGGCACACAATAGGAGATCAAGAAATACGTGGAAAGTGATTGATCCATCCACAAATAAGTGCATGAGGTGGATAATTAGTTGCCACAGGGAAACTAGTCTCTTAGTGTTAGTCTTCCACACCAGTTAAAATCCAGGAGAAGAATATACAAAAGGCATTCTCAGCCTTTCCATTTTTTCTTTGAAGAAATTCCAACCATCATATTGATCACAATTTTGAAAGTGAAGAATTGACTGTTTCTTCTTACCATACCATATGGTCAATTATGATTTTGATAAAATTCATACATTTGTGAAAAGTAGATTCTATCATTACAGGCAATAGGATCAATTAAAAAAATACTGAATTTAGTAATTTCTTTGGCTTATGTTTTGCTTATCTTGTTCCAAATTTCTTCATTCTGCTCACTGTGCCTTCACCAAAACCTCTAGCCATTCCAAACCTCCCACTCACACATACCATCTATGTACATTGTTCCTGCATAAAGGGTAATGGGTTTCTTTTGGCCCAGATTCTAGGTTTGGTTATATAACTGCTGATTTAAGAACCACCTTCATTTCTACCTTAGACCCCACCACACACACTCACACACACACACACACACACACACACACACACACCACTAAACACTGAGCTTCTACCATTCAACTGCTGAGCTCTTTCTTTGCAGCACATCTAGAGAAAGATGCAGAAATCATTACTTGGTCTTTGCTATCCAGTTTTAATCTGGCTCCCCTACACTTCTCAACAATTATATTCTTTCTTAAGGATATATAAGGTCACTCCAGATCTTTATTATTTCACTTATTTGTTTACATTTCCCTATGGCCAAACCCTCATTCTGCAGAGATGCTCTTACCTCATATTTCTTTGAAGAGCGTTCCGACCTGAATTTTTCCATTTATCTTTTTTTTTATATTGACATAAATCTGTACCTAGGCCATTTGTTCCTTCATGTATTCAGTGAATAGTCACCAAGTAATTACCCCATGCTAGCCTCTGTTTTGACAGATACAGTGGTGAACAAGACAAGTAACGTCCTCAAAGACTTTACTTTCTATTGGGGGTAAACAGGAGATTACAATAAGTTGTTATAATTGCCATGAGTAACAGATAAAGGATGACATAATTGCCATGAGTAACAGATAAAGGATGACATAAGCATTGGCACCCAAGCTGGAATTTGTTGTATGATTAGCGATAGCTTCCTGGAATTGGTAACATGTATACTGAGATCTCAAATGTCAGTAAGAATTAACCAGAAAAATGGAGTTAGATGGGATGGGGCATGAGTTTAAGGCATGAGGAAATATGTTCACAAGAGAAAGCACATACAGAGAATGGCAAGAGATTCAATCTGGGTGGAGATGGAGATGTGAAAGTGGAGTGATAGAGATATTCCTGGAGACATTGGCAGGGATCCACCATAAAGGGTATGGGGAGCAGTTAAACATACTGTTTATGAAGAGTAACCCTGGAATAACACAGATCTGTTTCACATCATTCACAAGCTTATCCTAAGAGTGAGATATTGTCTGGCACACAGGTATTTAATACTTTAAAAAAGGTAATATTGGGGGACTCCTGGGGGGCGTAGTCAGTTAAGCATCTAACTCTTGATTTTGGCTCAGGTCGTGATCTCAGGGTCATGAGATCGAGCCCCTAGTTGGGCTCTGCACTCAACAGGGAGTCTTCTTGGGATTCTCTCCTTCTCCCTCTGCCCCTCCCCCTGGCTCTCTCTCTCTCAAATAAATAAATAAAATCTTTTTTTAAAGGTAATACTGGGCAAATTAAGGAGCTTGTATGTTATATAGAGCCAAGTAGGGAGCTACGGAAATACTTTATCCTGAAGAATGACACAACTTGATTTATATCTTAGGGCTGTCTTGTGGGCTGAAGAAGAAATGTAAGGACACAGGTGGGCCAAAGCTAGCATCAAAGTCATGGGTTATGGGACTCTCTACAATAACCTAGGCAAAAATTATGGTGGCCTGAATAGGTGTGGTGGCAGTAGAGGTGAGAAGACATGGATGGGTTTAGTAAATACTAAGGAAATAAAACCAAAAGGAGTTATTAATAGATGGCATACAAAAGCAGAAGGAAATGGGAGGAGCAAGGACAACATTGAAATTCCTGGCTTGCCTAACTGGGTGGAGAGTGGCTATTACTGAGACATGGAACACTGGAGAAAAGCAGGATTGCACATGTCAGGAAGAAATAGCTTCAGGCATAGGTGTGTTGAAATTGAGGCTCTGTGGAATCTAGAATCCAATCTGCAGGTCAAGAGAGAAATCTGAGCCATTATTCAGAATTAGGACTCACATGCTTATGTATGACAGCTGAAGCCAGAAGAGCAACATACAGGATTATAGACCACGAGGGAAGAGGAGAGAGGAAGTTAGCAAAAGAACCTGAAAGATAAGAAGAAAGCCAGTAGTGTGTGTCATGAGAGCCAAGCTTTAAAAGGAGGAAAAGATGTCATCAATTTGATTTGGTAACAACAGGGCATTAATAATCTTGATAAAATGTATGTCTGTGGCGTCATATGGCAGAGAGCGTGCGAAGCTGTGAATAAGAAGGAAGATGTAGTAAGAGTGAGGCAGGAAAATTCTATGTAAAATAGAATTGGTTTGGTTTGGCTTTGAAAAGGACAATAGAGAGAGCCTGTAGCTGAGAGGTAGAGCACACATAAGAGAAAATACCTGGTGGTTGGGGGGACCAGAGAATGTCTCCAGGGATAGACAAGAAGTCAGTGCAGAGGGCTGCTTGCAAATGCAAAACACAAAGGCAATAAATGATGGCACAAGGTTTTGGAAAAGATGGAAAGAGAGGCACTAAAAGATCCAGATGAGGCGGTTAGCATGGAAAAGGGGGAGAAAAAACACCTTATCCCTTTACCTGTGCTTTAAATCCTTCAAACTTCTCAGAGATCTTTCCATCTGGACATTTTATCCACAAATAGATAAATTTCCTTATTTAGGCGGGGGGGAGGGCTAAAGTTTACTCTTTCTCCTCTGTCTCTTCTAGTTATTGACACCACATCTTTTACATACAGCTTCAAAAACGTCACTAGGGGCACCTGGGTGGCTCATTTGGTTAAGTGTCTGCCTTCAGCTCAGGTCATGATCCCAGGGTCCTGGGATCGAGCCCCACATCGGGCTCCCTGATCACTGGGGAGTCTGCTTCTCCTTCTCCATCTGCCCCTCCCCCCAACTCATGTTCTCTCTCTTTTTCTTAAATAAATAAAATATTTTTTAAAAATGTTGTCGCTATTCACTACCTCCATTTTCCCACCTTGCCTTATTCCCATCCACACTGCAATTAGGATTTTGTTCTTGGGATTAAATGAAGTATCTCTACTAAAAGTCAACAGTCATAACTCCTTGTCTCAAGGGACCTTTCTTCCTCTTCTTTCTTATTTGACTTCATATTAAAAAGTCCAGTACATTTAACCAAGTATTCTTTCTCATAACACTCATCTACTTTGACCTCTATGGCATTATTTTGGAAGACCCCCTACTTCTCCAATAGTTCTCCTTTGATGTGTGATCTATACCCTATCTCGTAGTAGTGGACATTACCAACCCATCCATTAGTTGACCTCTGTTTTTCTCTCTCTGTCCTATTTTCTTTGGTAAGCTTATTCACTTTGACATTTAAGCTTTTATCTTGATGCCCTCACCCAAATCAGTATCCTACCTTATTCTGGTTTATAATTACAACCACCTTTATAATATTCCCTTCATTTGTCCCCCAATTACATCTCATTAGGTTAAGCACTGACTTCATTGTCATTCCTTCTTAGCAAATCTTTCCCCAGTTTTTCCACTTGTATTACTGGAAACACAACACTGCAGGCACAAAATATGGAAGCCATTAAGGACTCTGTTGTTTTTCATTTCTATTGTCTGAGCTACTACCAGATTCTATGCATTAATAGCATCTCCACTGCTTAACCCTTTCTTCACATTTTTCCTGCTTCCACCCTAGTCTTAGTTCTAATCAACTCACATCTAGAAAGTTATAAGATCTCTTAACTTTCATGTTCCCAAAGTCAAGTCATCATGCACATCATCACCATACTTGATTTTCATGCAGTCCAGTTTTTACCATGCCATTTGCCTTATCAAGAATCCCATTATCAGGGTGCCTGGGTGGCTCAGTCGGTTAAGCGTCTGCCTTTGACTCAGATCATGATCCCAGGGTCCTGGGATCGAGCCCCACATTGGGCTCCCTGCTCTGCGGGAAGCCTGCTTCTCCCTCTCCTACTCTCCCTGCTTGTGTTTCCTCTCTCGCTGTGTCTCTCTCTGTCAAATAAATAAATAAAATCTTAAAAAAAAAAGAATCCCATTACCTATTGGATTAAGAAACAAATATTGGTTAGGATGTAGAGAAAAAGAGTACTCATGCACACTGGTGATTATGTGGAGGAAAAGAACACTCAGTGACTGTGGAAAACAGTGTGGAATTTCCTCAAAAAGTTAAAAATAAGACTATCTTAGGATCAAGCAATCACACTACTGTGTATTTACGCAAAGAATACAAAAACACTAATTCAAAGTGTTTATAGCAACATTATTTACAAAGCCAAGATATGAAAGCAGCTCAAATGTCCATTGATTGGTGAATGGATAAAGATGTGATATATATATCATATAGAGAGAGAATATTATTCAGCCATAAAAAAGAATGGAATCTTGCCATTTACAATGACATGGATAGAGCTGGAGAGCATAATGCTAAGGGAAGTAAGCCAGACAGAGACAAATGCCGTATGATTTCACTCATATGTGGAATTTAAGAAACAAAACAAACAATCAAAAGAAAAAAAATGAAAGAGAGAGAGAGTCAAAGCAAGAAATAGACTTTTAATTATAGAGAATAATCTGATGGTTACCAGAGGGGAGGGCGATCAGAGGATGGGTTAAATAGGTGATGGGGATTAAGGAGTGTACTTGCAATGGGCACAGGGTGTTGTATGAAAGTGCTGAATCACTATATTATACAACTGAAACTAGTATTACACAGTATGTTAACTAACTGGAATTAAAATAAAAACTAAAAAAAATCATATGTTGAAATCTTAACCTCTAGTAACTCAAAATATGACTGTATTTGGAGATAGAATGTATTAAGAGGTAATTCAGGTAATGTGAGGTCATATGGGTGGGCCCTAATCCAGTATGACTGAAAATTAGGGCACAGACAAGTCCAGAGGGAAGATCATGTGAAGACAGGAGGTGAATTTGGCTATCTGCAAGCCAAGAAGGAACATCTCAGAAGAAATAAAACCTGCTGACACATTGATTTTGGACTTTTAACCTCCAGAACTGTGAGAAAATAAATTTCTGCTATTTAAGCCAATGAGTCTGTGGTACTGTGTTATGGAAGCCCTAGTAAACTAATGTAGCAACCTTCTTGCATTTATATGTAGAAGGTGAGAACTAAGTGTTTGAGAAGCCTGAACAAAAGGAGTCTGACTAGGGGTTAATGTGGATAATGTTTTAGCCTCAGAGTTCCCAGAATTAACATACAAAATAATGTATATTGCCCACTCTAGGCATAAAAAGAATAACACAATAATAACTAACATTTAGTGATATTTTTCTATGTGTTAGACATGCTTATAAGAGTTTTAGAAGCTATTACTTTGAGATAGATCTATTATTTTGTTCCATCCTCACAATGCCCAATGCATGCATAAACTGGGACTCAGAGAATTTAAGTGACTGATGCACAAAGACAAAAAGTGACAGAAAGAGGTATCTAACCAAATAATTTAACTCTAGGAAATATTCTCATAGCTTTTATACTATGTTATTCTTCATTTGTGTATACAATTTCTATTTTTCGTATATATTTGCACATATTGTTACCACTTCCTTGCAAAACAAAGCAAAACAAAATGAAACAGAAAAAAACTACCCCAGATACTTGTCCTAGTAAAATGTAAAATTTCAACAGTCTCTTAGTTCCTTCTTTTATAGGAACAAAATCAAATTTGGCTGTTTCAAGTCTCGGGTTAACTATAGATTTAAGTTTTGTTTCTTTTTTTTCCATTTCATTCTATACGCTTGTCATTTTCTGAAGTCTGTATTTAAAAAAGCATGTCTATTTTTATGCGTATATTTATGTTTTCTAATTGTTAAGTTAAAAATAATGCTTAACCCCAGTCTCAGGCCTTACAGGATGAAGAGAAGAAAAAGAATCGCCAACCAACCAAAAGTAGAAGTAAAGGAAGAGTGGGAAAAAAGAGAAGAAAGAAGAAAAATAAAGTTACATATGTAATCATTCGACCTTAGATTAGGCAAAATAATCTATGTTGCTAAATAGGTAATATTGTTAAATTAGATGAAAATAATCTACACTGCTAAATATAATAAACAATGTTGTTGAGGAATAAGCGATCCCTCCAAGGAAGCACAGGTTCAAATTGGAATGCACCTGCCACACCAGATGATCAATCCAATGTGAGTCATACATGGCTTTGGCGTTCAAAGTCTCTGACTATCTAATGCTAATCCTTAAGGAGGACTCTGCAGTAAGTTCTTGTCAGACAGCTAAGTACTTCATAAAATGTCAACTATTTTAAGTTCCAAAACCACTAAAAATATAGACATTTTGTTCACCTCAGAAATCGCATCAGAAGCATCATCAAACTACCAAAATAACAAATACAGTTGATTGCTCTCTAGGGGCTGGTGGTCACAAGGTTATGCCTGATACACACCCAAAATAATAGAAATATTTCAACAATTTTGTTCCAGCTTAAGAAGAGGAGTGACTGGAACAGATCTTCTCAATAATATCTTCAGAAGTTCTAAAGGTGATATAACATCAGTTACAGAATTGTAGGACCTCCAAGTTGGACAAAGCACTAAAGGCCCCCTGGTCAGAAGATCACACTATATCAGAGTCTGAAAAATATCCAGAGAGGAGAGTTTAGTCTTACTATACTCCTTGGAGTGGCTGAACAACTTCTGTAAAGATTATAAAATTATTTTCTTCTAAAAAAAAAAAAAGACATTTCTTTATTTTAGAGAGAGAGAGCACGAGGGGCAACCAGAGAGAGAATCTTAAGCAGACTCCCCTCTGAGCCTGGAGCCTGACTTGGGGCTCCACCTCATGACACTGAGATCACGACCTGAGCTGAAACCGAGAGTCAACTGAGCCACCCAGGTGCCCATATTTTCTTTAAGTTGGAAAAATCATTGCTTCATAATTTCTATCCATCAACCCCACTTCTAACTTTTGTTACAAACATTATTCAGTCTTCTATTGGACAAACTTTCACAAATTTAAAAGAACTGCTATGTTACCCTGAAGTTATCTATTTGTTATATTAATATCCCCCCTCAATTTCTTCATCTCTTCATCTACAAAATATTGGCCAAAACTTGTACATTCTATGGTTTCTTAATAAATATCTATTCTAGTTTGTCAATTTTTTAAATGCAACATCCAACATTAAACCTAATTCTGATATGGATGTCTACATGTTGAGCTTGTTATCTTTTATAATCCAGCTGCTCATTGCTATACTATTGAAAATCCATGAACTACTCTTTCCTTTTAGCTTTATTCAAATGCAAATGGTATTGGATAGAGGAAGAGAATGGTCTGATAAGTTTAATTACACAAAATATGTACATGTGTACTTTACAATTATTCTCCGTTCAGCTGTTTACATCTTCACCTATCTTTCTGAAATTTTTTGTTTACTTATATTTTGTGGCCTTTTATTTTTCCAAAAAATGAATATACCTTGATCCAGTACCTTGAAATAAGGCTCAGAAAAATAACAATTGTCAATATTTTGAAGAATTTTGGTTTTCTGTATATTAAGAGCAATCAAGAATAATGTATTGCTAAATATTAAATACATTAAATATGTAATGAGTTTGTTTAAACCATTAGTTTTAGAATATACCCTAAATAAGTAAAATGAGGCCAAAAAGCAGGGTTTTTTAAGAAAAATCAATAAATTACTTATAATGCTTTTTTAAAAATTAACAAAACTAAGCTCTTACATTTTGAAAATACTATTTTGACTATTTTAACTCTGGGTTACACAAATTTTTTTTTCCCATACAATTGCAAGTTTGATAAAGAAGATGAAAACATCAGCAATGTAACTGGGCTGTAATATTTTTTCTATAATAAGGATTAAACACAGCAAATGGCAAGAATAATCTACAGTGGAAATTTGCCAATGTTAAAAAGAAAACTGTACTTTTTACATTCATCCCTTTTAAAGTTCTAGTGATTAGTGATGAGTAAATAAACATGTATTAAGTATACCTTAATTGTTTAGGAGACTGCATTTGAGAAATAAGAATGAATAAGACAAAAACCATTTAGGTACATCTTCACGACTTTGGATTTGGCAAAGGGTTCTTTGACACCAGAAGGATAATCAACAACAAAAACAACAAGGTAATAGATAAAATGGCCTTCACCAATGTTAAATACTTTTGTCCTTCAAAGGACACCATCAGGAACGTGAAAAGACAACCCACAGAAAAGGAGAATATAAGTTCAAATCATGTATCTGATAAGGGACTTATGTCTAGAATAAAGAACTCTTACAACTCAAAAATTAAAAAGCCAAATAACCCAATTTAAAAATGGGCAAAGGATTTGAATAGACATTTCTCTAAGGAAGATAGAAAAATGGTCAATAAACACATGAACTCAACATCATTGGTCCTTAGAGGAAATATAAATCAAAACCACAAGATACCACTTCACACAAAGTATGATGGCTAGAATAAAAAAAGACAGGTAACAAGTGTTAGCGAGGATATGGAGAAATTAAAACTCTCATACATTGTTAGTAGGAAATGGGAATAGAAAACATCCTGGAAGTTCTTCAAATAATTAAATATAGAGCTATCATATGACTCAGCAATTCCACCACCAGGTATATACTCAAGAGAAATAAGAACATATCCCCTTAAAAATTTGTACACAAATTTTTATGGCAGTATTACCTATCGTAGCCAAAAAGATGGAAGTGACCCAAATGCCCATCATCTAATGAATGGATAAGCAAAATGTAGTATATCCATACAATGAAATATTATTCGGGCATAAAAAGGAACAGAATGCTGATTTATGCTACAACATGGATGAACCTTGAAAATATGCTAAGTGAAACAAGCTAGTGACAAAAGACCATATGATTACATTCATACAAAAGTCCATAAAAGCCAAGTCTATAGAGACAGAAAATAGATAAGGTTGCTTAGAATTGGGGGTCAGAGGTGATGATAGGGGGGTGATAGCTAAAGAGTATGGTGCTTCTTGGTGAAGTGATGAAAATGTTTTAAAACAAGGATGGTGATGGTTGTGCATGTCTGTGACTACACTGTAAACCATTTAATTGTATAATTTAAATGGGTGAATTGTATGGCATGCAAATTATATCTCAATAAATAAAAACATTCTTGAGAAAGAAAAACAAGTTTGGAAAACTTGCTTAACCAGATATGAAGACTAACAGAGAGCCATAGTAATAAAGACAGATAGGATACACGGATGGGCACACAGGTCACTGGAAAAGAGTAGAGAATGTACAGACAGACACATGTGAATGCTTGACTTACAACAACTGTAGTACTGCAGAATGTTGGTGCAAGGATGATCTTTTCAATAAGTAAAGGTGGTTTAATAAAAAAAGAAAGAAAATATGACATAGACCCTGTTTTCAAGGACCCTATGGTCTTGTCCCATTATCAGACATCAACAAGGTAAACTCTGGTGTGTAAAGGGAAAATGAAGTCCCAACAACCTGATTTAAAATTCTCTCTGCACTACACTATGTGGACCTACCCAAACATTTGACAGTGTTGAGAGACACACAAAATGATTTTAGCACTATGGAAAGGCCTACAGAGGGTTCTGTTAATTATTTAAGATATTTCCCCTTGACATTTTAAAAAAGGAAATGGCTTTGCGGTGCCTGGGTGGCTCAGTCAGTTTAGTATCTGACTCTCAGTATCAGCTCAGGTCAAGATCTCAGAGTCATGGAATCCAGCCTGCATTGGGCTCCATGCTCAGCAGGGAGTCTGCTTGAGATGCTCTCTCTCCTTCTCCCTCTGCACCAAATTGTGCTTGCTCTCTCTCTCTCAAATAAATAAATGAATCTTATTTATTTATTTATTTATTTATTTATTTATTTATTTATTTATTTATTATGTTCAGTTAGCCAACATACAGTGCATTAGTTTTTGATGTAATGTTTAACAATTCATTATAAATGAATCTTTTAAAAAAAAAGAAAATGGTTTTGAAAGAACAAGCCCCTATGTGTTACATTTACTTCATTGTTTTCATCACTCCCTTCTGCCTCTCTTCTATGGTAAAATGATCTTTGGCTTTTAATTTTGCTACTACCTGCCATGTTTTACCATAAGCTCTCTGCTGCCTCCAAAGACCCATAGTGTCAAACTTAAACATGATAAGCAACCTCACAAGCTCAGATGTTGCTTTAATTTCATGCAGTCATTTTTTATAGTTTTCCCAATATGCAGACTGAGTACTTTATTCAGTTGCAGATGGTTCTGGAATGGGTTTTTCAGCAAATATGAGTGGAAGTCAATAATATGTAATGAAGTGCTAACATGTTACTACTTATAAGCTTCAAGGCCAGATTTTTGTCAAGATAATCATACAGTTACCCCATATATCAGATCGAGATAGTTTTTTTTTTATAGTGTAATGTGTGTGTTTTGGAGAAGGTCTCTTTTATGCCTTTATAGAGCTTGAGGCAATAAGCTTCTCTCTTTAAAAAAGGCCATATATATTACTTCTAGCTCCTTAAATGAGGTGTAAGCCATCTTATCTTTGCACTGCCTTACTGAAAACAACCTTAGAAATGTTGACTGTATTTAGAAAGTAATATGCTAATACCTATGAAGATATGCTAACATATGTATAACATTTAACACTGTAGTTTTTCTTTTGAGGATTTATCTTAAAATAATCCAAAAGTGGGAAAAGAACTATATATATTAGTATATCTAGTATATTATTACCCATGCTGGCCAAAAAAATAGAAATAACCTACATATGCAGTAGCATGAGCAGGGGCTGAAACAAGCGTCATAGCAAATTATGACTTCTCTATTGGCTGAAATTATGGAACCACCAAAGCAGTTGCTATGAAGACTATGTAAAAACATGGGTAATGCTAAATATTCATGGGTTCATACTAAGACTCAAACTAAGATTTTTCTTAGTCTAACAATAGTCAGGCAAACTTTATTTAGATTTTATACGTAAATGTAGGATCAATTCTAAGATGCTAAAGACAAAAGTTTGGATCAGTATTTTTAAAAAATGATTAATAATATATTTGATAGGTGTATGGTATTTTCCAAGATAAAGTCCAGTTAAAATTGTGAGAGCAATGAACTTGCCTTCCTTGGTGAACATTTGTCACTTTTTGGCCACCCAATACCTAACTTCTTGTATATCACTACCTCAATCTTCCCTTTGGAGGAATCTCTTCTATGTATGGACTTTGGAAGTAGTGGTCATTCTTTCCACACCCTAGTGCTGTCAGGTGGCAGACATGTGAGTGAAGATCAGACAATCTCAAGCTTTCTCTTAGGACTTTGAAGTCTTGAATAATGTAACAATAAGGGGCTTGTTCAAGTTCATCATATACGCAGTGCCTAGTTATCCAGCCTTTTTCTTTAGCATAAACTTCATTATGGGTCCTGTTCCCTAACACACCAGACCTCTCCAGATTTTGTTGATTTTCCTCCAAACTTTCCCCTTTTATCCCAGGAATCTTGAATTGTTCCCATTACTCATAACCTAGAATCCTTTCTGATCTATGGGCACATGTATGACTTCACATATTAAAGTTGCTCTCAATTATACATGTTAGAATAATACATAGCAACTTATGAAGAAGAAATTTCAAACATGAGGAGAATGCTGAATTGGGATAAGAGGAGCAGATAAAGAATCAAAATCAAGGAAACCAGAGTGAGAGGACTAAGTTTACAAATTCAGTTTAAAAACAGTAAGAGAAATAGGACTTAGAATAAGCTACTTTAGGTAGCTAAGGTGGGCTTGATTGAGCCTAAGCAAAAGCTGATTTGGATTTGAGAGAATGAACACCCTCTTCTGCCATTAGGTTGTTCTAAGTTGTAATGGAGAAGGGCTCTGTTTCATTTTTATTTTGTTTTGGCTTGGTTTTCTTTAATTACTGTGTGTGTTGTTGGGGAGGGTGGAGATGTTTGTTGATGATGACATTGCTCTTGTTTGGAAAGCATATCTTTCTGCTCAGGCATCTGGAAAGGTGACTGGAAAGAAGAGATGGTTTTCTGTTTTCCTCTAATACAAGAGTCTTGGTCTGATCTCTTATGGGAAAAAAATATATTGGATAAAACTAAAGCATTTGTTTTGACAAAGGGAATCAGACACACAGACCTAAGGCTGCTTCTTTCTAGAGCCTAGGTGAGAACATTTAAGACCAAGTTGAGCAGTGGGCCATTCCTTCCATCCTACCATTGTCTACCATAGAACTTTGCCAGCCCAAATACACTGGGTAGCTATTTCCAGAGAAATGCTTCGCCCAGGAGAATCATTCCCAGTGGAACAACATTTTGTTGGGAAAGGTAATCTCCTGTGCATAGTCTTTTGACCCCTACTTGGCCACTTAAGAATGGGCCTTGAGCCTGGAAAAATTAGCAAGAGGAAGTGGCTGGTGGAGAGATCTGCTGGCCATGAGGGACTCACATACACTATTGGAGCTGATTTTGTTCTGTGTCTTCTCTGTATGAGTGAAAGTATTACTTCATACAATACTTGATTGTTTTACTTTCCTTGACAACTCCAATACCAAGACTCGGTAAGCAAAAGTGTTTGGATTTCTTCTCCTGGTGGCTGACATTGTGATGATTTTCTATCTTCTATGTAGTTGGAGTCCTTCCTTGGTAATGGTATCTTGTCCACAGTGTTCAACTCTACACACTCCATCTGGCTGAACTATTTACTCATGGAGAAGCAAGCATGTAGTCAATTGACTGTACTCAATTATTTCCTGGAAGTTTCTTGTTGGTTTTGTAAGAGGTTTTCCAAAATATAAATGAGCAAAACTCTGAAAAGAGAAAGAAAATCCTGAAACAGCTGAAAGGAGAACTCCAAATTGGTGAAATTTAGATATGAATATTAATGTAACTCTTCTGTTTCCACAAAGCATATGGTATGAGGACATTTTGGGTTATATTTAAAGTAAGCTATATAATTATTTTATAATGGTAGTTTATGCTTTGCTAATCCTACTACCTTGAAAATACAACAAAGACAGTCACAAAACCATTTCTCTCTCCTTCACCACATCCTTCTATCCTCTGTTACCCAGACTTCTAGAAAACCCAGTCTTGATCAAATACTGCCTATGTTATGATATTCTCAAAGAGCTCTTATGTGCTCCCAAATGTGGGCCTCCTAACTGCCATGATTTCTCACATTCCAGATTGAATCCTATAACAGGATTATAGTCTTTGCTGCTACCACTCAACTTCATGGTTCATCTCTGACTCACTTGCCAAGTGCAAGATCACTGGGTCTCTGGATGCTTCTTCTTTGTGCCAGTTTCTAGACTGTCGAATTGCTGTGAGCTAGTAGCACCATCTTCTCAGCCCCCTATGCCCTTTCCCCTCTCAGGACCCCAACGGGCTTCCAAAGTCATCCCCGAAATCAGGATACATATTTGCTGGCCCCTATCATCACTTGTTTATATTCTAGTACCTGTGTCCTCACTGTCTTAGAAAGATTGTAGCTCTTGACACCATTGTAGTATCCTCTCCAAGGCATCCTGTGAAATCCCTGTCTATGGACTACATTTCTGTTTTTCTATTTTCCCTGAAAATTTTCTCTTGGATTTGTAAGAGGAACCAGAGGGTCAAAGCATCCAGGGTAAAAGCATAGACTTCCTTGGTCAGGTTCGGAAAATGTCTTATGTTGGGGCTCCTGGGTGGCTCAGTCATTCAGCTTCTGCCTTCGGCTCAGGTCATGGTTCCAGGGTCCTGGGATCGAGCCCCACATTGGGCTACCTTCCAGGTGGGAAGCCTGCTTCTGTTCCATCTCTCACTATGTCTCTCTCTGTCAAATAAATAAAAAAAAGAAAAGAAAATGTCTATGTTAAGATAATATAACTCTTATACTACCATGGAAGGCTTTAAAAATAATGACTCTGAAAGCATACAATCAGGAAATCTGATTCCTTTTGTAACCTACTTGATAGTGAGCATGAGGTAGTTAATCAGGAAGTTGACCTGGGGGTCTTCAGTGAAGCTACAGTCCTTGTGGGTATTTCTCTCTGCGTTGTCCCAACCAAGACTACTCTTCTTCACTAGAATGTACAGCATGCTTTCCAATCAGTACAAAGAAGAGAGAGAAACAAGAGTGTGAGACACATAGCTGGACTCTCAGATTTGTTAATACACAACTGGAGCTCTCCCAAGTGAGGAATGAAAGCAGGAAGCTATCATTTTGTCAAGGCTACTGGAGGAAACAAGCCTTAACAATAATATGAAAGTCTTGGTGATAAAGGGACATGTGAACAATGGCATAAATACAGTCTGAGAACACATAACAAATATTATTTAGTGAGACCTTGCACAAAAATCTAACATCCCAGCATAGAGCAGCCTCCAGAAAGAGCAGGGTGGGACACTTCAAAGAACATCTCTGTGACCTGGAAAAAGGGAAAATGAGATGTAAAGTTGTCCACCGATTTAATGAGAAGAAATGGCACTTAATATCTGAACCTGTCCTCTTATCCTTACTTCATATTCTTTATTTTTTGTGGTATAAAAATGTATCTTTACATATGTTGTAGAAGAATACAGTAACTGAAGATTTATCTCCTTGCAGCACCAGCCCCAAGGTCCAGAGAGAGACTTCAGAGACCCCAGGAATTTAAAGGGGGCTCGGAATGAATGGATATATGGCTCTTTTATTATTTCAGGAGGTGCCAAGGTGAAAAAGAAAAAAAAAAATGGGTCTCGCTGCCTTCTTTTGTTATTTAGGCTTTTGATTGTACTGCTTTCCATAAAATTAATTTTAGCTGTTAAAAATGCGTGTGTGTGTGTGTGCACGCACGTGCATGCCTGTCTGTTTGTTTTAATAGTTTCACTGACTGGAGGAAAACTGGCTCTCCTCTCTTCCCACTTTCCACTCTAATGCTTTATTAGACTTGCACCATAAACTAAAATTTACTGTCACCACCATGCCTGAAGCCCAAGGGAACAGTACAAACTCTACACTTCCAACTTTAATGCAGATGGGAGCGGGTGGAGTCTTGAGCAAATCTCTCAAATTCAGAGGCCTAGAGGGACCAGTTAACTAAACAAGTAAAGCAGCTACTGGATCTCGGGACCCGGTTCCTCCTCAACTCTAGTGGATTATTGTAAGAGACTCTGGATTTACTAGGAGAATCAAAAATTTGGATTCTTATTTAAATTCTTTTTATTGTGAAATACTGGCTTCTTCTTTTTAAAAAAATGGTGTCAGCCAAATGATATATTCAAAATACAAATTCCAGGGCCAGTAGTTTTGATGTCTCACTTGTCTGAGCCAAAAGCTACTTCCTGATGGAAAACAATTTGGAAAGAAAGGTGCTGAGGATTGACAGAGGCAGTCTTGAAATGAAGGACATTTTGGTGAGAAAACTTTTCACCAGGAGAACAGGGGAAGCTAGATCTAATGCTAGTATGTTTATTGTGGGGTGGAAGACAACTAGAGGACATTCTTGTCCTTAAAAACACTTTAGCTTTCATCTTTACAGACTCTGTTGTTAATTAGTAGGTAAATAAAGAAACAAGCATATATCTGCACAATCTGGTACAAAGGGAAGATGACGAGTATAACTCCAGTCCACGTTCTTACTGGCTTCTTTTGAGGCTACACATTATTCTACGGAACAAGGTTTGAATCAACTGGAATAACCAATAAGCAGCAGTAAGCTGAATCCCAGAGGTATGGAAAGAATTACCCAAGCTGAGAGGTATTGCTGAAGAGAGGACAATTCAATAGGTTAGGTGAAAACAAAATTGTTCTTAAGCCATAGAAGATGCTGTATTTAAAGGGGGTAGATGAATAAACATCCAGATCACATATATAATTCCTCAGAATATAGTTTCTGGATTTGAAACAGGCCTTGTTGGAATCAAGTTCTCAAAGAGTCCTTTCAAAAACTGTTATGGATATATATAGATAGATGATAGGTAGATAGATAGATGATAGATAGATGATAGATAGATAGATAGATAGATAGATAGATAGATAGATAGATAGATAGACATCTCCACATAGATACAGACACAGATAGGACATGACCTGGTCAATCTCAGCATCCATTATTTCCAAGAGAAAACAAATGATTCCCTTTTTACAGAATGTTGTGGTATATTCTGTACTATGTGCCACACATTATTTTTTCATAAGAAGCATGCATGAAACTGGCAGCCATCATTCTCCAAGGATATGAAGATATATAAATTAAAATGTCTGTATCTGTGTGTGTATGTGCAATTTATCATGCAATGGGAAGGTAACGAGGAGGTACCTAAGTTGGGAGGTAGCATCTGGTAAGTGTGGGAATTTCTGACTTATAGGTATTTCCTAGAGCTTAGTATAGGGTATAAACTCCAGCAAACCTTTCTTGATTTGATTTATGCCATCCCCGGAACTGCCGACTCTCAAAAGATGAATCACTTGGTCAAGACCTAACATGCAACAGGGTGATTTATAGACATTTCTGATGCTTAGTAAAACCACAACTAAAAATTTAGTAAAAACTGTTTTAAGAACATTGTTAATACATTATATTTTTCAAATAATATTATAAAATTGTTTTATTGGGTTTTCATTACCAAAGACATAAATGTTCATTATGACCACTTTCAAAACATAGAAAAGGCTTAAAAAGAAAAAAAATTCAATAATAACAACAATCTCTGCACTGATTGTTTGATTGTCGCACTCTTCATTTTTTTCATCTTTGAATAATCGTTTTTAAAAATCTGCCATAAATATATTTATCTAAAACTTCCCATCCTTGATCATGTTGCAGGATAAATCTAGTCTCCTGATACATTTTGCTAAATTTCTCTCCAAAAGTTTGTGCCAATTTTACTCCTACCAAAATTAAAGAGGTCACTTATTCAAGACTTTTCATTTCAAATCTTAGAGACCTAATATCAACCTAATATCAATGTAATAAGATATCAGGTAATTTGGTAAAGTAATTTGAAAAGCAGAAGAAATTAGCGTAATTTTGTAATGGAAATGTTTTCATTGGTGAAGTTTATTTATCCTATCTTGCAAGATTTTATTTTAATGACACATGGGTAAGCACAGATATATTTCGAAGAATAAAAATATGCAGCATTGACTTCAATTTGTCTCATGTGATTTACGTAGAACATTTTTAGGTTAAAGCCAGATCCAGTATTTTGAAGGTAATGAACTTACATGAACTAACAAGAGCTCAAGAAAATTCAAATAAATACTTGTTTTCAAAGCCATTGGCACGTTACTCTTACCAAAGCTACTCTGCCCACACGAGGCTCACTCACTGACAAAAGATGTCAGGGCTCTCTGACTTAATCAGCGAAAAGAAAATGAT
Source organism: Neomonachus schauinslandi (assembly GCF_002201575.2). Classification (NCBI taxonomy): domain Eukaryota; kingdom Metazoa; phylum Chordata; class Mammalia; order Carnivora; family Phocidae; genus Neomonachus; species Neomonachus schauinslandi. The sequence continues at coordinate 14,415,342 of NC_058403.1, forward strand.
TATTATTGTTATGCCAGACACTTGATTAAGATTTTTTAAAGCCACACTTGCTTTCACTCGAATTGAAAACCAGACTTGAACACTGGTTAGTTTATTTTAAATTGTGTACTCTCATTAAGTCCAAAGAAAGTAGGAACTCTAGATTCTTTGAAATATTAAAGTAAATATTATCTAGTCAGAGGTCAAAATATTCCTAGGTGTTTCTTTTTTCTTCAGTATGTTAAGTTAGATCAAAAGCTAAGGTTAGAATTCAATGGCAAAATAGCAAGAATTGGATTTTTCATCAAAACCAGTCTCTGGCACAGATATTGTGCTGGCCTCAATTCCTTCCCATGCAGCAAGTATTTATGATGTGCTTACTCCGTGTCAAGTAATTCTTATGCTCTGAGAATGCAAGAATTCCTACAAGGAGACCCCCCCCCCTCAAGTTCTGTGTTTCTAATGAGCGAGCTTGCCCTTAGACACCAGCTGGCCAAGCAATGCCACGTGGACAAAGCTGATTTAGTGGCCTAAACAGATAGGAGGCCTCAGACTGAGAGATTGGAGCATGCTTCTTACAAAATACCACACCTTTGCCATGGTTTGAAGGATCTCATCCCAGTAAAGGAAACCTGAATGCGGCTGGAGAAAGAAAATCAGACAGATACCTATGAGCCAGGTCTCAAGGCGGAATGCAGCCCTGGGAATTGAATGGTTACCAGTCCCAGCCATCAGGGAGCAAGGTTGCTAAGCTAGGAGGGCTAGAGGGCAAGAAGGGAACAACATGAATGACTCAAGGCTGAATCCTAGACTATTGATGTGTTGACTGTTGTTTTCTTTCTATTCCACCTCTCTCTTTTTCATTTCATTTTTTTTATTTTAAAAGATTTTATTTATTTTTGCAAAAGAGACAGAGAGAGAAAGTGAGGGGAGGGGCAAAAGGAGAAGCAGACTCCCTGCTGAGCAGGGAGCCCTATAGGGAACGCACCCCAGGACCCTGGGTTCATGACCTGAGCAGAGGGCAGATGTTTAACCAACTGAGCCACCCAGGCGCCCTTTTTTCATTTTACTGAGGAATAATTGACAAATTTGTATCCATTTAAAGTGTACAATATGATTTGATACACATATACATTGTGGAACAATCACCACAAAAAAGTTAATTAACACATCCATTCTTTTCTTTTTTTTTCTTTTTTTCTTTCCTTTCCTTTCCTTTCTTCTTTCTTTCTTTTTCTTTCTTTCTTTCTTTCTTTCTTTCTTTCTTTCTTTCT
>NC_058403.1:14416604-14497375 GCF_002201575.2 Neomonachus schauinslandi
CTTTCTTTCTTTCTTTCTTTCTTTCTTTCTTTCTTTCTTTCTTTCTTCTTTCTTTCTACACTTAACATAAGAACTACTCTCAGCAAATTTCAAGTACACAATGCCATATTTTTAACTATAGTCATTAAGGTATACACTAAATCCTCAGAACTTATTTATCTTACAATTGAAGTTTGTACCCTTTAATCTAAATCTCTCCATTTCCCACCCCCTCACCTCCTGGCAGCCACCTTTCCACTCTCTGTTCCTATTAAATCAGCTTTTTTTTTTTTTTTGGTAGATTCCATTATGTAAGTGATACCATACAGTACTTGTCTTTTCTGTCTGGCTTATTTCATTTACCATAATAACCTATAGGTTCATCCATGTTTCTGCAAATAGCAGGATTTCCTTCTTTACTGTGGCTGGATGATATTCTATTGTATATTTGTATCACATTATCTTTACCCATTCATCCATTGATGGACACTTAGGTTGTTTCCATTTCTTGGCTATTGTGAATAATGTTGTAATGAACATGGGAGTGCAGGTATCTCTTCAAGATACTGATTTCATTTCCTTTGGACATATGCCCAGAAATGGGTTACTAGATCATATGGTAGTTCTATTTTTAATTTTTGAGAACTATCCATACTGTTTGCCATAATGGCTATACCAATTTATATTCTCACCAACAGTGCAGAAGGGTACTCTTTCTTCACATTTTGGCCAACAGTTAGTATCTCTTGTCTTTTTTTATAAAAAAGTGATGCCTCACTGTGGTTTTGATTTACATTTCCTTGATAATTAACTATGTTGAGGACCTTTTTGTGTACCTATTAGCCAATTGTATGTCTTCTTTGGAAAAATGTCTATTCAAACATTTTGCCTATTTTTAAATTTTATTATTTCTTTGCTATTGAGTTGTATGAGTTTTTAAATATATTTTGGATATTAACCTTTATCAGATGTGTGGTTTGCAAATATTTTCTCCCATTCCACAGGTTGACTGTTCATTTTATTGATTGTTTCCTTTGCTATGCAGAAGCTTTTTAGCTTGATGTAGTCCCACTTGTTTATTTTTGCATTTGTTGCCTGTGCTTTTTTGATGTCATATCCAAAAAAATCCCTGCCAAGACCAATGTCAAGGAGCTGTTCCCATATGTTTTCTTTTAGAAGATTTATGGTTTCAGGTCTCACATTTAAGCCTTTAATCCATTTCAAGTTAATTTCTCTGAGTGGTGTAAGATCAGGGTCCAGTTTCATTATTTTACATGTGAATATCCACTTTTTCCAGTACCATTTATTGATGATATTATTCTTTCCCCATTGTGCATTGATTGTTTTTAAAGTTACTTCCAGATTGTGTTCTAGAGACAAGAAGAGGAAAGTATCTGAATTTGAAGATTAAATGATGTCAGCTATGGGGAAAGGAGAACTATTTACAAATAGTTCTCAAACTTTAGTGAACATAAAACTCACCTGAGTTTTTGTGGGTTTGTTTTTTTTAATGTAGAAAATAAGACCCAGATAATTCATTATGTTCTGAGTAGGGTTCAGGAATCTGGTCTCTAACAAATCAACAGAAGGTGATTCTGCGGTCCATACTACTTGAACTTTGAGTCAGAATCTCACAGATCTTGGACCCCAGAGGTAATGAGGACAGAAATATTTAGAAACAGAAAAATTCCTCCAGAATCTCAAAAGTCAACATGTCAATATTTCAAAAATTCCCAGCACCTGCCATATGCATTTAGAGATTATGGTCATCAGTTTCAAACAGGATAGCTTATTAATGTTCGGGTAAGGAAGCAAAAGTAGTGGATTCATAACATATATCTTTCTGTTTCAATACTTATATCTTATCATTTGTTTGAACAAAGGGAGTACTTATTTAATTATGATCTTTAGTAAATCAAAATATATGTGCATTTCCCAGGAATATTTACATTTCAGATTAGACTCACCATCTTTGTCTTCAAATAGTACTACTAAATGTACTAAAAATTAAAATTTTAGACCTTAAAACATATGCCTATGACACTAAAGCAGATCCACTTTTTGCAAGTAAATTTTTATGCAAGTAAATTTTTATGCAAGTAAATTAAATAATATATAATCATAAAAATGGGTCTGGGGAAAGGTACCAGCGTCAACCTACCAAAAATAGGGAAGATGGTTCCTTAGAGAATTATTGAAATGAATGAATCAGGAAAAATCAAAGACAGTAAAATCCAGAAGTGGCATTTACAATACGGGATTAATGAAGAGCTATTGTGCTCAGATTGGAAATGTCAATGCATATGTCTTATTTTTCCAGCAGAGACAGAAATTTTTAGAAATGCCATCACCACCGACCGCAAATGCCACTACTGCAAAAGCTCCTGTGGGAACCAGAACAGGCTTTGCGCAAAGTGACTGCAGAGAAAGGGAGGTCATTGAGATCAGAAAGCTGTTACAAAAAACAAACTGTACAAAATAGAAGAAAATGAAACTTTCTAGTCAGTTAAGAAAATAAGAAATAATTTGAAAATTCTTATTAATTTATGTTTCCTGATTTTGATCATAAAGTAGGCAACTAGTCCAAATTTTCTTGCTCCTCTCCTCTCCTGGGCTTCTGCTCCGTCGATGTCAGTCATATGAGTTGGCACATGGCCAGCTGCAGGATTCTAATCCAATGAACCAGCTACAAAGTCCTGAAGAAGAAAGTATTTCACAATGTCAGTTATTTCTCTTAGTGGGATTCATTGTAAGAGTAGTCATTTGATATATAGTTCCTTGTATTTACTAGCCTGTTAGTGCAGAAAAGTTTATATAGCATAGTACTAAAGAGAGCCTGCAGAGCTGGGACGAATGACGACTGGAGTGGTATTAGCTCTCCCACATTGTGTATAGTCTGGGCGGGTCTCTAAATCTCGAGGTCCTGCCTGTACAAAGTTTAAGCTATTCCTTCTGCCAAGGGCTTCCCTGTTGTACCCCAGTGTGGCCAAGGAATGTGCATGTGACCTGAGCATAGTCAGATGGTCTCTCCTTAGACTCTGGATATAGAGAGGAGTACCAGACAAACTGGAAACTCATTTGATCAAGTTTATTTCTACAAGAGGCAGGGCTCTAATGAGATGAGGTATCTCTAATGCTCTGGTTCTCGGTCTGTTTCTCCACCTCTTCTGGAGACCTCGCTTCCCATTCATTCTGTGAACTCCCTGATGGTAGTTAAAATCAAGATTCACTTTTACTAGAGCATGTGGTCAAGAGAGTCATTCAAATTTCACCTCTAATTGAAATAGGAGGTAATGAGTGGAAAAAAAAAAAAGGGATAACAGTTGTTTAAAAAACAAAAACAGATAAATCTGAGATGCCCAGTTTGGCTATAGAGAAAAATGAAGCAGTAGGAAGGAATATTCAAAATATATTAAATCAGTAGTTGAACCAAAAAGAAATAAAAATGATTTACTCTTTCTAGAAAAGGATATGCTTCGGGGTGCCTGGGTGGCTCAGTTGGTTGAGCGACTACCTTCGGCTCAGGTCATGATCCTGGAGTCCCGGGATCGAGTCCCGCATCGGGCTCCCTGCTCAGCGGGGAGTCTGCTTCTCCCTCTGACCCTCCTCCCTCTCATGCTCTCTGTCTTTCATTCTCTCTCTCTTAAATAAATAAATAAAATCTTTTTTAAAAAAAGGATATGCTTTAAAATTGATAAACAAGAATGAAAAAAAAGGTTGAAATATGTAAAATGAGAGTGGAGAAAGAGAATGAAGAGGACATTACATTCAATATGAGAAAATATGTAAAAGTAGATTTAAGCCCTTGAACTTAAGGGAAGCCATCTGAAATATTGCTCCCAGAGGAAACTGGTGTAAAGGTTAGGTTAATTTTTTCCTTGTGGTATCATCAAATGACAGAACAGAAGATGGAAAACAGAGGGAAATTTTGCATCTGAATTAACTGATATACCTTGGGAAGGTCTTTGAATGTATTCACATTTTAATGCTAATGTATGCCCCTGCTTGTTTATTAATAACAACTATAATTTTATACCATGTTTAAGTAAATAAATCCTGGCAACAAGTTATTTCCCTAATAACAAGAATAACTGATTGGCAGATAAAAGAGAGACCCTAAAGTCATTCTACCTCCTGCGTTTGCTCTCTCTTCTATCTTAGAATCTCACATGTTTTTCTGCAGAGAAAAGAGAAACCTTCAGGGCCAAGAAGGTTCAAGGGCAGTCATCACTGTCTTACAATTAAGTATGCTGCTTTGCTGGTCCATGGGTCCAAAGGGAAAAATATTTCATTTTAACAGGATAGCATGTCGGGGAGAGAGGAAGAAGGCCCTTTACAGAATGCCAAAGAGAAATGTCTTTTCCCTAAAATTTGCTTTCAGTAGTTAAGCTGTGACTGTTCATTTATGCTCAAGTATATGACATCTCCTTAAGTACTAGATGCTGAACACCTAGAAATTTTTCAGTTGCATTTAACTCACACACATTCAATATGCAACTTACTATGTGCCAGACACTCTACCAGGTTCATGAGGCACAAAAATGATGCAGAAGACATTAATCTCTGCTCTCGAGCACTTTATGAAACAGTAGGAGAGATAAAATATGCATGTGGATAATTATCCATTGGAAGGTACTATGATCATCACTATAAAAGACATCCACTCTGTGAAAGTTTGCCATGTGTGTGTTATTGAGAAAACCAGTGCTGAATTTGTTGAGAAATAGAAGTAGGTAAGATATGTTGATAAGTTGCAGGATTTGGTTTCCTTATGTTATGAGAACCAATGAAACCAACACTCAGTAATATACAAACACACACTGGAACTGAGATAGACATTAGAAAGTCAGAGTGTCAGATAATTTATAGGAAACAGTGAAACAGTCTCCATCATCTGTTTAGCCACAATCTATCTTGATAAATAGGTTAGGAAGCAAGTCAAATAAAAGTCAAACTAAAAGTCTGTTTTTTTAATATAATAAAAAGAAAAGAAATTAGATACATCAACCAAAGATCCTCAACTAAAACATCATGAAAACGTTGAAGAGCTACAGAGTAAGGAAGGAAAAACTTGACAATGGCAATACTCAAAAGTGCATAAATTAAGATTTCTTCTGCCCTGAACAAGGGTAAACGCCCCCTTACTAAATTCAATATTTCTGTCCTTATTTCAAAGTAACTATGTGAATGAGAATCCTTTGTTCATATCTTTTTTCTTTAGATATGTTAATATTATTGAATAGACTTAACATGCCAATAAATATTTTAATTTTTGTACATCCTACTTGGTATGAAAGGAACTAGCAGTTTGTCACTGATTTAAGCTATCGAATTAAAACAGTAGCATAAATGAATGCATATTTCCTATAATCATTTTATTGTTAATCCCTAATCTGGAAAGATGCATTCATTCTTCCATTCTTTGCTCTATGACTAGGTCTTTTTTTTTTTTTTTAATATGGTGTGATGATTGGAGCTCCTTTCCTTTTTCTCACGTAAACCATATTAATAACATGTTACCTATATTTTCCAGTAATGGCTCCTTTATTTGCGTGGTGGTTGGAAGTCTCAGTAACTTGATACATGGGCTTCTCTGTAAACTGCCTGTCATCACCACATGGTACCTGGCTTACCCCAGAGGAAGCAGACAGAGAGAGAGAGAGAGAAACAACAGAGACTGAGAGACAGAGACAGAGAGTGAGAGAGCTACCAAGAGATATCACCCAAAAGGGAAACAATAATCTTTTAAAGTCTAATCTGATAGATGACATACCATCATTTTTGCTATATACTACTGATCACACAGAGCAAACCCAAGTCAGTGTAAGAAAGCCTTACACAAGGGTCTGACTCCCGGAAGAAGGGGATAATTGGAGGCCATCTTGAGGGCTGTGTACCACAGAATGTTATCATGAAAACAATGCCTTTCCTAACCCTTTTTTAAAACTTTTTAATTGTTTATGTGTGCATGCAGGATAGATTTGGAGTGGCAAGTGCAGAATTCAGAAGACAAGGTAGGAACTTGTAAAAATAAGAAGCTGTAAACAGAGATTAAAGAGCAACTCTAAGATGGAGTCCATTAATTAGAGTCTAGTGCAAGAATTGGTAAATCCTATTTTTAACTTGAAAGCTCACAAATTTTGGAAAGAGATCACACATGTCTTCTTTTAGTCTTTTACCTCATCAGGACCATCAATGGTATCTCTACACTTAAGCTAAATGAACAGATAGTCTTCCTGATTTTGGTTACATTTTCCACAAGCTTTTGTTTCAAAAACTTTATTTTAGGCTCCCAGAGCAGTCTTTGAAAAGTCTGCATTGCCTTTTATTTACTTTCTTGAGCCCGGGAGCATTTTGAATACTCCTCAGAGCTTTGAAAGCAACTGGTTTTTCTCCCCGGAGGAAATTTGAACAGTTCACAACAGCTGGTAAAATAGCTCAATTCTTCTTTCTTTCAGAAGATGAAACCAAAGATGAAAGGGTGTGATTTTTCCAATCACTGTTTCAGTGAAGACTCCCCCCAACCTAAAAGATCAATCATATGAGAAACAGAAAGTTTTTCAGCCTAAAGATGACTTTTCAATAAAGAACGAAAAAATATGAGGTGATAGACACACGTCCACAGTGGGATAATTCAAGTCTCAGGAAAACAAATTAAGTATCTGGCCATTCATTAAATCTTAATAAAATGTAAAAAAATGGATGGACACAGAGTTGTTGGTTTAGCCTTAAAAACTTCCCTAGGTGTGATGGATATTGTTTAAGAATAGAAGTCCTGATGTCTTCTAATTTCCAGTGATATTTGACAAGCAAATCTGAACTAAACTAATTACTCTAGCAGATTTCCAAACTGGAGTATGATTATGGAGTTAAGCAGACATTAGCAGTGAAAATTTAATTTATGTGTCAATTTGTTACACAACTACAGATTAGTTTAGGTGCAATCGTAGCAATATTTTTGTCTCTCTGGTGTATTGGGAGCTATATTCACAAGATCTACTTTCATGAATAAAACATCACTGAATCCATTCCAATGTCAGTTGGGGTAACTAAAGCAAAAATTGCCTCTGGGACAAAAGAAGGCATTAAAATGAAGGCAACCTCACCTTGGGCCATGACATCACACACAGCTACAAGGCCCCTGGAAAAGAAAAAGTCTTCATTATGGTCATTTTTCACACATCACCCTAGCTGCTCATAAGCCTAGAAACAGGGATCGATTCACCAATACATTCTTTATATATCTACAGGTCATCTTTAACATAAATGCAACTAATAGCCATACACACACTCACACGCACACTCTTTTCAAACAGCACATTAAAAAAGATAGGATAGTCACCAGAACTGAAAATTTAGATTCAGAATATGAGTCCATAAAATAATAACAAGACAAAAGCAGAATATAAGTGTTCTAAAAGTGGGGATGCATTTGTTTCAATTATTTGTATTTAAAATGACAGTGGGTAAAATTTTTTCTAAAAATCTTTCCTTCTTTCATTGATTCATTCATAAATAACTAGTAAGTACAATGTCAGACTTCAGGAATACCAAATTAGGTCCTACCTCCTCATGGGCCAACAGCCTAGCACAGTAGTCCTTAACCCTGTGTGAACATCAACATCTTCAGAGGACATTAAGATTACATACAATAAGTCCCGCACATGAAGATTCAGGTTCAAGAGGTTTGGGTTGTACATTTTGTAGTTTTGTTTGATGTAATGAAAATTTCTCTTATAATGTATCAAACAAAGATTATTTTTATACCCTGAACTACATTCTGTTCAATATTCAAGTAAGATTTATGTAACCAATTAATCAAAATGTAGAAGTTTAATAAATTAATTCCCCTAATATCTAAGCATTTATTATAAACTCATTTAATTAAAATTTCCTTGGACATCTGTTGTGGGTTCAATTGTGCACACCACCCCCATCACCAAATATGTGAAAATCCTAAAGCCAGTTCCCTGTAAATGAGACTTTATTTGGAAATCAGGCTGTAGCAGATGCAGTCAAGTTCGGACAAGATTATACTGGATGAGGGTGGGTCCTAATGCAATGACTGCTGTCTTTATAAGAAGAGGGAAGCACGGAGATACAGAAGCATTCAGGAAGAAGATGGTCACATGAAGACAGCTGCAGAAATTGAAGACATGCACCAACAAGCCAAAGAATGCTAAGGATTGCAGCAACCATCTGAAAGTCAGAAGAAGCATTCTTCTGTACAGCTTTCCAAGGTCAGGGGCCCTCATGGCTGTCACCTTGATTTCAGACTTCTAACCTCCAGAACTGCCAGAGAACTGCAAGAATTACAACCCAGTTGGTGGTAATTGAAGTAGACCTAGGAAGCTAACTCACAGGGTTTCCAAAAAGAAGCCTGAGTAAATTCAAATCTTTGTTCCGCTATATGTAATGTGTCTTTTTCTCTGATGCCTGCAAGATTTCCTTTCTATCTCTGGGTTTCAGCAGCTTAGGTATAATATACCCAAGTTTGACTTGCTTAATATTTTATCCTGCTAAGGTTTCTTTACAAGTCATAGATCTGTGGCTTGTGGGCTTTCTTTAATTTGTGAAAACACTTGTCCGTCATGTCTTCAATTACTCTTTTGGTCTTATTCTCTTTGTCTTCTCATTCTGGGACTCCAGATATGAATACGTTAGACCATTTGATATTGCCTCACAGTTTTTGGATGCTTTGTTCTTTCTTCTATTGTTTTTTTGCTCTGTGTGTGTGTGTGTGCGTGTGTGTTTCTTTGAAAAAGAGAGAGAGAGGGTGCATGAGAGCAGGGAGAGAGCCAGAGGGAGAAGGAGAGAGAGAATCTCAAGAAGACTCCACACTGAGTGTGGAGCCTGAAACAGGGTTTGATCTTAGGATCCTGAGATCATGACCTGAGTGGAAATCAAGAGTCGGACACTTAACTGACTGAGACACTCAGGCGCCCCTTGTTGTTGTTGTTTTAGTGTTTATTTTTTTCTCCCTGTGTTTTAGTTTAGTTAATTTCTGTTGACCTGTTCTTCAGATTCACTTATTCACTTAGCAGTTTCAGTCAGCTGAAGAGCCCATCAAAGAAATTCTTCACCTTGGATACTATGTAATTTGTTTCTAGAATTTTCCTGTGACTCTCATCTCTACTATAAAATTTTCCAGGTGTTGATGCATTTTGTCCCCCCTTTCTACTAGATTCTATAAGATCTCATTATAAAGTTCCTAACTGATAGTTCATCATCTCTGAGTCTGATTTTTATCTTGCTTTTGTGTGTCCTAATATTTTATTGAGTGCCATGTTTTGTGTGTAGAGTATCAGTGGAGACTGAAGGAAATAGTATTTATACTTGAAGGATGGTATGCTTCTTTTGGGCAGGCTATTGTATGTGCGTATGAAGATGGGGAGGGAAGTGTGAGCCAATCTGTTCAGAGGTTGAGCGGGGTTTGTGTACTGTCGTTGCTGCTTTTGCCTTTGGCGCACCACACATTACATGGCCCTTTTGTTGTGTGAGGTGTTGTTACCACTGGCTATGCCAGAGGGCTTTTCTTGGTGTTCCTATGCTCCTTCAGTTGGAGCAGTCCCTGAATGAACCACACAGGGACTCTCCAAGCATTTTTCCCTTCCCCAGTGATAGACTATATGCTATTACTTGCTATCTGATACTTGCCTTGGAGTGGAAAAAGGGACATTTTTTATTTTTCTGGTCTGATTTCTGCACCTGGGACTTATGTATAGGTTTTTCTCATTTCTACTTCTCTTCCCCATGCCAATCAAACTCTTCCTTGTTTCTCTGGTAGATTTTGGACAAGAGTGGCTTTCCCATCACTTCCCAGAGGGAGCAGAACTCTGTATTCCTATAGGCTCCAGGTTCTATGAGTTTCCTGTCTTCTAGAGGTTTTTACTCCTAGCCCTTGCATGAAAACAATGAATCTTTTGTCTGAGTTTTGGGAAGTGTTTCATGCCCATTCCTTGAGAGAAGGATTTGGAGAAGTGAGTTGTTTCCCTGTGTGCCCTCCAGTGGCCACTAATCACCTCTTGCATGTGTGTGCCACTGAGGAGACTCCTTGCTCCAATTCTGAGTACCTGGTGGAAGCCCTTGAAAAGAACCTGAAAGTGGATACAAACTCCTCTTATGCCTGGGGCATCCAGCTATTCCAAAGGTAAACACTAACCCACAGTTGGCTCTTAGGAATTTATTTAAATTTTACCTGATTTCTTCTCATTAGATTCTATAATGGCCACATCTTCTTCTCAAGCTTTTGAGGTAAAACAGGACATGTGTCAACAATCCTTTGGAATGGCTTGCTGCTCTTTGGAATTTAGTACATTTCGTTGCCATGAGACATCATTTCTCTGATGAGCTCAAAACAAAACAAAATGAAACAAACAAACAAACAAACAAGGAAAAACCCAGTTATAGCTTAGTAGATTATCCAGACTTTTCTCATTGTCAGGTGGACAGTGATGTTTTCTTGGGGTTTTCTACATCCTTAGAGGAGGCAAAATTGAGAGTGGATTTCTTAACTCCACAAGGATAATGTTCTGATGCACATTACAGGTTAAATGTCATTTTTAGTACACTACATAGTTATTGAAAAAGATATATTAAAAACAATTTAACATTTCTAAAGGATATATAAAAAGTCTATGGGAACATATTGGAAAACATAATTAATTCTCTTTAGGTTAGGGGCTTAGGCTTCCCAAGAAATTCTCTCTAGAAGAGATGAAATTTGTTTGTCTCAAAAGATGAAAAGAGTTTATTAGGCAGAATAATTTTGGTGCACAGTCACATTTAAGACCATTGAGATAAGGGCATATTTATGGATAAAGTGCACAAAGATTTGTTAAAAAGAGAATTTGACACAGTTATTTTTAACAACAAAAATCTGGAAACTACCCAAATGTCCAACAGTATAAAAGAATATTGAAATAAATTAAAACACATTCATTAAATACAATGCCATGTAGCCATATTTAGGAAACATAACTGATTTTTAAATTAAAAAAATATTTTACAAAAACATGTACAAGATAAACATGTACAAAACAGGCATGGTTTAAATTACATATATATGTGTATACACATGCATGCACGTATGTAAAGAGATACACAACAAACATGTTGAATATTTTTCTGCTATTGATATTTTCAAATTTAAAATTTTTATTTTAATGGATCTAATTTCTTTTAAATGCCTGTATTTTTAATGCCTTACATATAATGTCTTTAATATCAATGTCTAAAAAAAATGAAAGGTGGGGCACCTGGCTGGTTCAATCAGTAGAACATATGACTCTTAATCTCAGGTTGTAAGTTCGAGCCCCATGTTGGGTGTAGAAATTACTTAAAAAAATAAAATCTATTAAAAAATAAATTAAAAAAAATGAAAGGTATTAAAAATAGATGAGAATGAACACAAATGCCCATGAGGATGTGGAGCAGAAAGTCTGGTTCATGGCTGGTGGGAATGCCACTTTGGAAGTGGCAGGTACAGCCACTTTGGAAGACAGTTTGGTGATTTCTTACAAAACTAAATATAATCTTATCATACCATCCCCAGAAAACATACTCTCTGATATTTACCCAAAGCAGTTGAAAACTTATGTCCACACAAAAACCTACTTACAGTGTTCAGTCACACTGCAAAAACTTGGAAGCAAACAAGATGTCTTTTAGTAGGTGAATGGATAAATAAACTTTGGTCCATCCAGACAATGAAATATTATTCAGTGATTAAAAAGAAATGAGCTATTAAGCCTTGCAGACACAGGGGAAACTTAAATGCATGCTACTAAGTGAAAGAAACCAATCTGAAAAGGCTACTTACTGTATGATTCCCACTATATGACATTCTGGAAAAGGCAAAACCAGGGAGCAGTAAAAAGTCAGTGGTTGGGGAGGGATGAATAGATGGAACACAGGGAATTTTTAGGGCAATAAAATGACTTCATATCATACTATAATGATGGATACATGTCATTATACATTTGTCTAAACCCACAGAATGTACACCAGGAATGAACCTTAATGAAGGTTCTTCAATTGTAACAAGTGTACACTCTGTGGGGGATGTTGATAAGAGGGGAGGCTATACCTGTGTTAGGCAGGGGATATATGTGGAATCTCTGTTCCTTACTTTTAATTTTGTTGTGAACATAAAACTACTCTAAAAAAATAAAATCTTTAAAGAAAAATAGGTGAGGAAATTAGAAGAAAAAGAAAATGAATGTAAGATGAAATCTGGAATGAGATGAGTACAAAAAAAGTATGTCTTGGGTACTGAACTTAAAGCTGAAAATATTCTTAGTTCTGAGGTAAATTTTGCTCAAAATTTTCAGATTTTGCTCTCAGTTTCCCAGCAAACACAAAGAGATATAAACATGTCATAAGATTCATAGTCTTCAAAAAATAGGAAGAAATAGATTTCCAAGGACAAATATAGTTAACTTGGTATTAGGATTCAAAAGAAATTTCTGGGTCTTTGCCAAAAAAGGACAGTAGGTCATGGAGTGCACAACATCCTGAACAATATCCTGGCAGTAAATACAACCATGATTTCCATAAATCTATTTCACTGGGAGTTATTTGCAAGAGAAATTTAAAAAAAAGGAGATTTCTTTTTCAATGGGGTGAGGATGCCAATTTAGGCTACTATAAAATGGCTTGTTAAATTCCAAATTCCACAGTGTTTTGGTCTACATTGCAGTTTGAGTTTGGAGCATAAAGGAGTAGATGGATGGCAAATCCACCCGGTATCTATCCATTTATGTTGCTTTTTCTTGCCTGAGAGTTGGCAAAGTATTAGGTGATGACAAGTTGGGAGTGCCTGGGTGGCTCAGTTGGTTAACTTCAACACTCCTGATTTCAGCTCAGGTCTTGATCTCAGGGCCATGAGTTCAAGCCCCGCATAGGGCTCCAACTGGGCTTGGAACCTACTTAAAAAAAAAATAATAATAATGACAAGTTGTAAGTCTTATTCTCCTATAGAACCTGGAATTCAGCTATCCCATCAGAAATCTTCTGAGCAGTGAAGAACCTGATGCAAACAGAGGCTTACACAGAATTCACCTGTTTCCACACAGAGGGATCCCAGGAAGGACTTGTGGATAAGGTTCTGTGAAATGTCATCTACAACTAATTCTGGCTCTGCTTTCAAAAAACAAACCAATGACCAATCAAGACCCCCCACCTTTCAGCACCATAGTGCCTGTGACAATAACTTGACTCCAGAAAAATTGTAAAGTGAATGTAACCAAACAATCATTTTAGACTATTAAACACACACACACACACATACACAGACACAACTTACTAAGAACCAGAACCTGTCAAATAGTAAGCAATGTAACTTTAAGGTGTCCCTCCTAATTAAAAGGTTTGCACAATTAATTCAAAAATAAATGAAAGCATTAATTAGTTGCTCAAAGCAGTTAGGTATATAAATTGGATAAATTTATGTGGAGCATCTACTGAAAATTTCTAGAATACTTGATTGCTTTTTATATTTTTTTTGGCAGTAATTGAATAACATGGCTAGTTGTCAATTAAGTCCATTCTATTTCATGACAATAAAGTCATGCCATCTACATATATAATTATATAAATATGCTCTTTTTTGACTTATTCTAGTAAAGGAGCATGCATTCGTGAGCTAAATGAAAGTGATCCAGAGTAGTTAAAATAAGTGAAAAAGAAACTACAACCCTGTTTTGTCCTTCTGGTAAAATTGCCTAAACTATGTATGAAGGTATTGTTTTTCCTGAGCTTGAACTTCAAAAAAGCGTTCTGTATAAACATTAATAAACGTCATTCTATAAGCTCGTGAATTTTAACCTGGAGGTGATTACCGTCTCAGGAAAAGGCTGAAGAAAGGTCACTCAGAATAGCCACATGTTTAATTTATTTGAACAAGGTGATAAAGAATCTAACTGAAGAGCTACCACAGAAATGAAAAGATTATGAGGAAGTCAAAAATTACCTTGAGCCCACTCCCACATATATATATAGTCTCGCTGGTCAAGACTGCCAGAGAAATGAAAGGAAGCATCATAAACCTAGGAGAAGTTTCTACTTAAAGATAGCAACCTGAAGGTGCAAGTAGGTGAGACATTCCTCTTACAGTGGCCAGATAAACTGTATGATGTCTAGTGTTGACCCACGAAAGACAAAACTTCAAGTTGAAAGATAAAATGTATGTGTTTTTTGGAGTCTTAGGGATTGCAATCCGGGAGACCCAGAGTTGAAGGAAATCCAAAGTGTGATCTGGAGAGACCCAGGGGGCTAAGGTTATTTAAAGAGGACAGGGAGAATTTCTATAAGTCATTTTGGACGAAATGTGATTGGTGCTGGAATATCAGTAATTACACCGATCTATACATGACTGGGTGCTAGGGCTAGTGCTAAACAGAGGGTCCATTTATGCCAGTTCCAACATGCAGCAGATGCCTTGGCTTTTAGCTGAGTTCAGCAACAATGCCGAGAATTTGAGAAAGAAGACGTGCCTAGGTCCCACTTGCCTCATGGCCCCCTGAATCAATTTTAAAAATGACTCTTTCAGCCATACTTACTCTTCTCACTTTTCCAGTATAAGTATATCCCTAATACCGCATGAGACCTCCTTATGCTAAACGTTTTTTGTTAATGTTGTTTATCTGACATTAAAACATAACTGGGTGCCCTGTATATTTATCCACTACACTGGACACCCCTAGCCCCTCTTTCTTGGGGGCCTTTTAAAATTTCAGAGAACAGAATAAAAAGGTATAAATGCACAGTGGCAAAAAGAGTATGTGTTGGCTGAGTGGCTGGTGGAGGCATCAGGAGAGGAAGAAAGTTAAACAAAACTCTGCTTGAAAGGAAGTGGATCAGATAATATTGGCAAAGTAAATTGTAAAGAGTTGCAGCCTAGAATGCCTGAGAAGGAGCTGTAATGAAGAAGGCAGCCAGCCGGCCAGCCTGGCAAGGCCCAGCAAAGGTCTGGACTAAGGGGTGTGGAGGGAACTAATAGAGAAAGTCTGAAGAGCTAATGTTCCATTACCCCCAGCACCCTTTGTAGAACGGCAGACAGCAAAACTTGTACATCTGGCAATACAACAAAAATCACAAGAAAGAGCTTTTCCCAAAGACATTAAAAGGACTATCTGGCAGATATAAGGCAGCTATGAAACAGTGATTGCCTTTGACTTGGAACTGATTTCTCAAATCTCCCCCTAAAGCAAGGCCTTTGAGGAGTCACATCCTTAGAGATCCGATTCAACTTTTCTCCCTGGCACACAGTAAGAGCTCAGAAAAGGTTAGCTCTAATTATGAAGAGGAAGAGATTTCTTAATACTGGAGCAGTAACTCAGGCCCAGTGGAGAAAACTCTATACAAGTATTTCTAGGTAAGTGGTTGCTCAACGAAGAAAAATGGAGGTGGCTCAGACCCAGCTTCTCTAGAAGAAGAAAAGCAAGCCGGGATTCAAGGTAGACATTATACTGAAGAAAGTGTGTGCCTTTGGCTGGAATAGCTTCAGTGCTTTATCTCTTAAGAAATTAAAGTTCTGGGGCCGGGGGTGGCCAGGGGGGTCTAACATATATCGCTACTATTTTTATTGTTTATCCACCACGGTACAGGATTATTGCCTCATAAAAGAGCAAGACCCCTTTTACCACTTAGGGGAAATTCAGAAGTGAGGTTTTGTAAGATTAAGAGCCTTTATCAAAAATATCCCCATTGGTTAACTGAATCCATCTAGTGCATCCATAATTAATCAACACTAAAGAAAAGCCCAGAGGAGTCAGTGGCCCTTTACAAGCTATTAACAAGAATGCATTGTAATTAAACTAAGTCTTTTCCTGCAGTTTTTTTTTTGCATAAATATTTGAAAATGAGACTTTAGTAACTAAAAGTATATTTTAAAAAACATAGAAAGGGGAGAAGGCAAAGAATGGCTTTATGAACTATTTGTATATCCCTTAGGTGAGATTTTTTAATCTTGTTGTTATATAACAATTCCTTGCTCTCCAGCCTATGTGGGCCCTCACCAAAAAGAGCAGATTTTCTCCTAAGAGACAAAGGGCAAATTTCTGGAGAAATGAGTGTGCAAGAGTTATGTAGACTTGTTGGCTCCTTTAGAAATTGTTCATTTGAAAATTACACGGAGAGTCATGGAAAGCCTGTGGAGGCTAGAGACAGAAACTGGATCCCAACAGATCCGGGCTGATGTCCTTATTAGGAAAAGACATCCTGAAATAGCAAATGAAAAGTGCACATTTGAGATCTCTGAGATGAAAAATCATATTCATTCAAAAGGAACAATGGCAATTTCATTCTGAAACATGAAGAAATTGCTGAGTTCCAGAGGGGAGGTATTCTAGGTGCGAAATAATGTCTCTCGGCCCTGAGGGTGGAAAATCATCCGTGATTCTTCTTGCAAAATGTTCTTGCTTTATTAATTGAAGCAGCTTGGTTACTTCATGAAGTAATGGAACTTTCCCATCCAGAATAGACCACAGATGAAAGAACTAATAATAAGAATAGTAATAGTTAATATTAGTAGAAAGCCTATTGATGAAACCAAGCAAGGAATGCACTTCTTTGCTAATTTGAAGAACCAGAGGTTTGGGGTGCCTGGGAGGCTCAGTGGGTTAAGCATTTAACACTTGATTTCAGCTCAGGTCATGCTCTCAGGGTCATGATCACAGGGTTGTGAGATCAAGCCCCGCATCAGGCTCCATGCTGGGCCTTGAGTCTGCTTAAGATTCTCTCTCTCCATCTCCCTCTGCCCCTCCCCCTCAGCCCACTGACATGCGTGCTCTCTTTCTCTCAGAAAAAAAAGAAACAGAGGTTTTATTAGTTTTTTTTTTAAATCTATTTTAACTAAAAGGTACTGCAGAAGCAAAAGCATATTCTGATAAACTTGAACTATCAGAATCCACATATCAGATTTCTTTTATTTATTATTCTATCTATTTGGGGGCAGCTGATCCACTATGTTTGGGGGAAAATCTGAGCAGCAAGAATTAAGTGATAAACCATGTTTCCAAAGACTTATATCTGGATTGTGAAAGCCATTGAAATCTAATCTTCAAAGCCAGAGTCCAGGTTTAGGAAAAGTTTCTTTGTTAAAGCAGCAACAGGGCACCAACTAGATTTCCACATAGGGAGATATGTCAGTTTAATTGTAAAAGTATTCCCAGTGCTTCAACCCTCCCTCAGAGACCCCATTCAGTTCCTCCCATCAAGAGGTAGAATGGCTTTCCCCTGCCTCAGGCTGACCTTGTGATTTGTTTTGGCCAATAGAATGCAGTAAAAATAAGGATGTGCCAGGTCCAAGCTGGACTTCATTGATCCTATGTGCTTCCACTCTCTCTTGGAACTCTGCTCCTGCCATGTGAACAAACCCAGCCTAGCCAGATGGACTGAGAAATCATGTGGAAGGGGTTCCAGTTAGCTGAGGTCATCTCAAACATGTCTGCACCCAGTTGATGCTACACCCAGCCAAGGAGAACTGCTGATTCCCCATTGACCACTGACCATAAATGTGTGCCTGAGCCCAATGCAGGCCAGAAGAACCATCCAGCTGGATCTTTAGATCCATTAGCAATGATAAACGTTTTTGGTTTTAAGCTCATTGAAATTTAGTTGGTTTGTTACACAGCAATAGCTCACTGACCTAGGAAAGCAGTAGTACATTCAGACACAAAACTATTGGAATAAGATTTCTTTCATTATCTTTAAATTTATGCAGTCAAACCCACTGAAAATGTTCCAAGTTATGAAAAATATATAAAGAGCCAGTGCAAATTCATCCTTGGGAATCATGAAGCTAAGACAGAGCCATTCTGTGACAAAGATGCATCTCTTAACAGGAACCAATGTGTCTACTATCACCCTGGTGGTTACATATTGGAGGAAAAAAGAACAAGTTAAAAGTGCAAGGGTATGGGGCGCCTGGGTGGCTCAGTCGTTAAGCATCTGCCTTAGGCTCAGGTCATGATCTCAGGGTCCTGGGATCGAGCCCCGCATCGGGCTCCCTGCTCAGCGGGAAGCCTGTTTCTCCCTCTCCCACTCCCCCTGCTTGTGTTCCCTCTCTCGCTGTCTCTCTCTCTGTCAAATAAATAAATAAAATCTTTTAAAAAAAAAGTGCAAGGGTAGACTGATTCAGCAATCACAGTCCTCTAAGGCATAACTCTGTAGGAATGGGCAGTAATTCTGCATAAGGAAAGTAAAGAAAAAAAATCGTCTGATCTTTTTGTATTAAAACAAAATTCCATGATCAAGTCCCTCATTTTTACCAACATGTTTCTATCTTAATCTGTATATAGGGCAGAAAGGCTATGTCTCCTGTGATTCCAGATTCCTTTTCTAGGGTCTCAAAAATAATTTATCTTCAGTTAGTGTGTGTTAGTTGGTGTATCCGATTTCTCCCTATAAGAAGTTGCTTATCAGAAAGAGTAAAAAATTAAGAGAATTCATTTACAGTAAGTTACCTTTTTTTCTACAGACTTCTCTCTTAAGGTAAAGCAAAATCAGACACTAAGTGGAATCAATCAGCAAGGAGAGGGCAGACACATGATTTTTCAGTGGGAAATGGAAGTACATAGGCTGTAACCCACTTAGATTCTAACCCGTCTGTCTCTTCATGACAGAGAGGGCTCTGAAGAAGGGTGCCTGGTGGAGAGGACAAAGGACTAGTTGTCATGTCCTGAGGCTGGTGAAGCAACACACCCTAGAGACATCAGTTGCTCTTTGATCTTTTGAAAGATTTTATTTCTGATCTGTCTCAATTCCCTGCCTTGAGATTTAGAGGGATAATTTCTCTTAAAATGAAAATATGACAATCCATGACATTCAAAACTGGTAGAGTTTCTCTGGAAAACAAAAGTAAGGCTTCCACCTGCTTTCTAGAAGAATGTCTGTTACTTCTTGGAAATGACTAAATCGTGCTTGCCACGATTCTCCCCAGAAGATCAAGAACACAGGTGTTCTGTTTCTTTCATTCTTTCCTTAAAGCAATGCTGGATAATATTTACACAATTTAAGACTTAATTACACTTGACATTGAAGTAGCCATTTCTACAGAAATTCATATTTCTTACAAGTAGCAATGAAGTTTGCCTTTTCTCCCTTCAAATGTCTCATCAGCTTATTTTACCTTTTTATTATAGTTTTAACTCTATCTGGCTCATTCTCTCCTTGTTTGCTCCACCCTCCCTCTCTCCTTCTCTCCCTCCCTCCTTTCCTTCCTTCCTTCCTTCCTTCCTTCCTTCCTTCCTTCCTTCCTTCTTTCCTTCCTCCCCATACTTTCTCTTTTTTTTCATTGAAAAAACAGTGGAACAAAGATGTTTTCCATTTTCTAACAAAGCTTCTAAGTATGGACTCACAGACAAAGCAGATACCTAACAGTGAAGAACTGAGAAACTGTCATAGAAATTGTAGAGTTTTGACAGAAAGTTGTATATTAGTTTCCCATTGCTGCTATAACAACTTATCACAAAGCTGTGGCTTAAAGCAAAGAAGATTCTTTTATAGTTCTTTAGTTCATAATCCAAAACGGGTCTTGTGGGACTAAAATCAAGGTGCCAGCAAAGAATTTCTAGGGGAGAAGTGGTTTTCTTTATTTTATTTTATTTTTTATTTTTTTAGAATGCAACTTCCTTTTTTAAATTTTTTTTTATTTAGATTCAGTTAGCCAACATATAGTACATCCTTAGTTTTTGGTGTTTTCAATGATTCATTAGTTACATATAACACCCTGTGCTTGCCTTTTCCAGTTTCTAGAGTCTAGAGGTTTCCTGCATTCTTTGGCTCATGGCCCCTTCCAACATCTTCAAAGCCAGCGATAGAGTGTCTTTTCTCTCTGACTCTGCTTCCCTCTGCTTTGTCATTATGTTGATTTGTTCTGATTCTGATCAACTTTTCTCCCTCTTGTATGGGGCCTTGTGACTACGATGGGCCAACCTCAACAATCCGGGATAGTCTCTTCATCGAAACATCTTTAACTTAATCACATCTACAAAATCTCTTCTGCCACATTAGGTAACATTCACAGATTCCAGGAATTAGGTTGTGGACCTCTTTAGGGGTCAGTAGTTTGCCTACCTTAGAGGAGTAATCAGTGTGATATATTTTGAATAATTTTTGAGCATGAACTATGTATTAGGCAAAATTTAAGTGCTTTCTCATACACTATTCAAATCTTAATAGAGCTCAGTGAGAAATGGATTACTTTCCCCTT
The DNA here is from genome assembly GCF_002201575.2 of Neomonachus schauinslandi. Lineage (NCBI taxonomy): Eukaryota > Metazoa > Chordata > Mammalia > Carnivora > Phocidae > Neomonachus > Neomonachus schauinslandi. The sequence goes on from NC_058403.1 coordinate 14,436,799, forward strand.
TATAGAAAATTAAATAAATTATTACCATAATTTATTTGGCAGAACTAAAGTTCTTATAAGAATACCTCTGTACTTGTATAAATTTTTCAATTAAAAATTAATCATTCAAATATGTCTACTTTAGGAGAATTTTTTATTTTAGGAGACTTTAAAAAATCTTATAAAATTTCTGGGCACCTGGGTGGCTCAGTCATTAAGTGTCTGCCTTTGGTTCAGGTCACGATTCCAGGGTCCTGGGATGGAGCCCTGCATTGGGCTCCTTGCTCAGCGGGAAGCCTGCTTCTTCTTCTCCCACTCCCCCTGCTTGTGTTCCCTCTCTTGCTGTCTCTCTCTCTGTCAAATAAATAAATAAAAGTCTTTTTAAAAAATAAAAAATATAAAATTTCAATATGACTTGAGAAGTCATTAATATAATAAAAACACTTTTTGCTACTAATGTTTTGACTTGGGTTGACCCATGACTTAATAGTAAATTGTCTTGAATAGCAACCCGAGATGAATATCTGTGGCTTGTCATAACATTTACACAAGAGGGCATAAATCTGAACAATATTTTTTACTTCCCATGTATAAATTAGTATATAATATCTTCTGGAATTTTAGCCTTTGGAAAATGTCAATTCTACAATTAATATGTCATCAATCTATTGCTCCCTAAGAACAAAATTATTATATCCATAAGCCCTATGGAAAAAAAGATGTTCTATAAAAATATTCATTCAGAAACCATTACCTCTTGTTTAAGGGAAACGTATTATGGATTTTAAAATACCAACTTCTAAGACTTCTTGACCTTGGGTTTCTTTTATATCCAAGATACAGCAGTTACATTTTCCGAGTGTTTTTTTCTATCCTGCTCAGAACTGGGAAGTGAGATGATGAGAGAAGTAAGTTAAAGAAACATAATGCTTAAAGAGCTTTGCTCATATTTAAATTCAAGAGTCTCCCTAGGAAGATTTAGGCACCTGAGCTGAAGGAATAGCCTGCCAATACTGTTCATTTTTAAATTCCATTTATATGGAAATGTTAACTCAAACTATCTTGCCCTCAATTTCTACATCCTGATATTATTTGAAAGGATCACCAGTACACATATTGATGTAAAAGGCCTGAGGATGAGCAGGTTCTAAGAGATGGAGCAGAGGAATAGAGTTGACTCTAAGAAGTGTCACTGTCCTTGGTGTTTGAAGATGGCAATATCTGTCAACAGGGATGATGCCACCCAACAGCTTCAACTCACAGGATTTGACAGCAAACCTGAGTCATGAATCTCTCTATTACCGGTTTGTACTCTGCCACTAGGTAACTTTATGAGAAATGCTTGTTTCCTCTACATCTAGGCAACTATATGTTTTCCCTTACAGGAAAAGTTCAGTTTTTTGTATCTCACATTTAACCTGGCCTCAATATTCTTTATTCTGTTTGTTTACTGATCAATACTTTCAGGATAAGTGAAGCTCCTTACCCTCCACAAATAAAGAACAAAGATTTCAGCTTCTCAGATTAAGTGGCCAGGGAGTTTACCCCTTGTCAGCTATGTCATAAAGGTGACTTACTTATCCAACTTTAATATGTAATGTAAGTTTTTGACAGGGGGAAGTCTAAATGGTGACAAGAACTGGTATTCTGTGAAGATTATTGAAAACCAGGATAACTAAAATACCAGGGTTGTATATTTCATAGTAAAGAGTACTTTAGTTTAGATAAAGATATATTTTCATGATAATTATAGACCATAAAATACTAAAATCTGGGCTCACTAGAAAAAAAAAGCCTCTTTCATTGCTGCATCCTAGGGGCACCACCAAGCATGGTTCTCCACAGCACTACTCTCTAGCCTCTTTCATTTGTACAGTCTTCAACAAGCATCTGAGGACCTACAATGAACCTGGCACTGTGCTAAACACAGAGTAGGTGCATGGGAAAGGACTTAATCTCATCCTTTGAGAACAGTATCCAGAGCCTTAATACCCATCAGAATCTTTTTTTTTAAAGATTTTATTTATTTATTTGACAGAGAGTGACACAGCGAGAGAGGGAACACAAGCAGGGGGAGTGGGAGAGGGAGAAGCAGGGTTCCCACTGAGCAGGGAGCCCAATGTGGGGCTTGATCCCAGGACCCTGCCATCATGACCTGAGCCAAAGGCAGATGCTTAACGACTGAGCCACACAGGCTCCCCTCCATCAGAATCTTAAGGTATAAAAATATATAAATGGCCCATAAGAAATATTAAGATGGGGAGGGGCAGGTAAGAGAGAGAGAGAGAGTCAAGAAAGAGAAGGGAAGGGCAAGGAAGATAATGCCCTGAGCTTAAGAGGCTCAAGATTTAATTGGTGAGATAAGACATAAATTAAAGCAAATAAATAAGTTACAGCAATATAGTACCAAAGAAAGTGAAATAGAATGAAGGAAGTTTGGAATAGTGGCCAAGTCAGTAAGGAGGCCAAGTGACTCTGGTCCACAAGACATACTGGATGAATTACATACACCTTTTAGAAGTCAGATTGTCAAATTGCACTGTTTGAAGCTTATCCCCTGTTTTCTTTCTCTGCCTCATGTTCAATATTGTGTCCACTCAACAAATGGTCAGCCCACTCTCTCTTACTTAAGGAACATCCATTTTGTTCAACAATCCAACATCTTGCATATGACCATGTGTTTCTTTGGGAAGCTGTGATAATCTCTTCTTGTTTGTCAGTACTCAGCTTAAGAATGAACACATGAGCAAGTCTGGTCAATAAAGACATCGACAAGAATTCTGGAGGCTTCTGGGGAAAACGTCTGCCTCCCCTCCTCTTCAACTATTTTAAAATGGAGACTGGATAAAATCATCCCTCTTCTTCTCATGGAATTTGTCAGGTCTCCATGGGACTACAGATGAAATCTGCAAGGAGAGCTGCCCTGAAAATAAAATCAATCCATGAAATACGGCAGAGGATAAGGATGGAAAGAACTTGAATCATTGATGAAGTCATTGAACCACTAAATTCACCCACCTGGGAGCTGCTGTCTTTTGATAGAAATTCCAATGTGCAATAATAGATTTTTTTCATAATATAAAATACTTTCAGTTTAATTTTTTATTGCATACATCCAAACACATCCAAATTAGTATATCCTCTAACTTGTCATTTGGCAACTTCATGCTTCATTAAGATTGTTATATGGTGACACACTGGGGAAATGAAACTCTTTGGAAATTAAGTTTATACATTTAACTATTTATTTGAAGTGTAGTTGGACAAGAAGGGGGACACTACAGACCAAAAAGAATTTTAGAGATTATATATGACTGCAAATAGGCATAATATATCTTTTTCATGTGTTATTTTAAAAATTAACAAAAATATCTTCAACTGGAATCCCATCAGACAATAAAAATGTGGCTTTTGGCATTTCCCTTACAAGATACAGATACATATATTTGATTCTAAAATCTTGGAACATATACATAAAGCTTTTATAATTTGTAAGAAAAAAGAAGACTGAGATTTTTTAAATGCATAAATAACCCCACATTATATTTCAAAGAGGAGATATTTTGTAAATTTAACCTCAAAATAGAATCATGTACCTGTGGCATGAGTTTCTTTTTTTTTCAGTTTTTGAACATTTCAATGAAAAAGTAAGCACATTATTCATTTGATGTTATGTAGATCAACTATCTGATATTCAATATCCCTTTACAATTGATTTAATGTCAAATAGCCATATCATCAAGGAATTGGGAGTTTGCCTGCATTTCCTAATTCCTTGAACAGTTCCATGTGCTAGATGGCACTGCCTCCCATAGCTTCTTAGTTTCAATATGCATATTTATTCACATGGCTTGTATGCATATTTTGGACAGAAACTAATTAATAAATGAATCTATTTATAATTTTCAGCTGTTAATTTTCCATTAGCTGCACTTTTTTTCAATTGTATCTATTTGGAAAGAGCATGTTTGTCATTTTCCAAAGGAGAAAAAAGTAAAACCTTATCTATTAGATCACTCTGTAATAAATTTGTGGGTGAATGCAAAAACAAAGCAAAATAATAACTACCTAAAAGCTATTCAATTTGCTGAGGCTGTACTACAACCTTTGCAGTCCCTGTTGTTTCCAGAGATATAATGATAGTTTGTCTTTTTATTTTGATAGAAAAATAATAAAACTGCTTTTGTCTCCCAAAATGTCTGACAAATGGCATGCGGTATGACCCTTGGAGTTACTGTGTAAAAGTTAAGCCCACAAGTTCACTAATTTATGGGGAAAATAGAGAAAAACATGTCAGAGTCATAAGGAGAGTGACTTTTAATTGGAAATTTGCACTTACAATATACAATTTTAGTCCCCCAAGGTTGTTATGTTCTGAGTGGATAGAGGGAAACAGAGTAATTTAAAAAAGAAAAATATGGCTAGTTTTTTGTCAGTTTTCTGGCCGTGTAGCACTGTCAAGTTAATAGAATGGTTGAAAATCAGCAGAAGTACAAAAAGACCTCTTATACTCTGATATAAGCATCACACAAATGAGTTGAACTGATGGCTTTTATTCCCTCATCATTTCCAAAGTACACAATAATGCTAACATTTTGTTCTTTCCTGCTGTTTGATAAAGTTGTGTTATATACGACTCCAGCTAGGTTTTGGCAAAAATTATTTTAATAACTACCTAGATAGCGATTAGATTTTATGTAAGCTGGCATCTTTGTAAATCTCAAATGAATTGCTTATTTAGAGGTAACAAAAAAGGAAAAAAAAATGACTATTTTCATGGCAAATATAAAGAATATGATTTTTTGTTTTGATATTTCAATATTTCTTGCTTATATACATATTTTCCTGTTTCAATATCTCTGAAATTAGGAAGTATCTTATAATTAATGTTGTGAAATATTATAATTGACAGCTCTTCCCTTAATGAAATATAAAATAATGGTGCCAATTATTAATAGCATCTAAGTTTAGATAAAATGCAGTAACTTTACTATGACAAATGGCTGGTATAATAAGGACCTCTCTAAATTCAAGTTGTATAATCTTTTTAACTACCTGTCCAATTCACTTGCACTTTGAAGCATGAATTTCTCTTTCTCCGTCCTTTTCCTACAGTCCTCCTTTGAAGTTCACCCTCCTTGGTCACCCAGCATTCTCAACATTCTATTCAAAATAGATTTCAACTGTTACCTCTTCCTAAAAGCTCTCCTTGGTTATTCCAGCCAAAGACGTCATCTATGGTCTGTAAACTATGACTTTTCTATTCTGAATTACAACTATAGCACTTTTCATGTGTTGTCTCAATTGGAAGAACAAATATTGTGAAGATGTCAATGCTACCTAGAGCAATCTACACATTCAATGCATTCCCCATCAAATACCATCCACTTTTTTCAAAGAAATGGAACAAATGATCCTAAAATTTGTATGGAACCAGAAAGACCCCGAATAGCCAGAGGAATGTTGAAAAAGAAAAGCAAAGCTGGTGGCATCACAATTCCGGACTTCAAGCTCTATTACAAAGCTGTCATCATCAAGACAGTATGGTACTGGCACAAAAACAGACACATAGATCAATGGAACAGAATAGAGAGCCCAGAAATGGACCCTCAACTCTATGGTCAACTAATCTTTGACAAAGCAGGAAAGAATGTCCAATGGAAAAAAGACAGTCTCTTCAACAAATGGTGTTGGGAAAATTGGACAGCCACATGCAGAAGAATGAAACTGGACCATTTCCTTACACCACACCCAAAAATAGACTCAAAATGGTTGAAAGACCTAAATGTGAGACAGGAGTCCATCAAAATCCTAAAGGAGAACACAGGCAGCAACCTCTTCAACCTCAGCCACAGCAACTTCCTAGAAACATCGCCAAAGGCAAGGGAAGCAAGGGCAAAAATGAACTATTGGGACTTCATCAAGATAAAAAGCTTTTGCACAGCAAAAGAAACAGTCCACAAAACCAAAAGACAACCGACAGAATGGGAGAAGATATTTGCAAATGACATATCAGATAAAGGGCTAGTATCCAAAATCTATAAAGAACTTATAAAACTCAACACCCAAAGAACAAAGAATCCAATCAAGAAATGGGCAGAAGACATGAACAGACATTTTTCCAAAGAAGACATCCAAATGGCCAACAGACACATGAAAAAGTGCTCAACATCACTCGGCATCAGGGAAATACAAATCAAAGCCTCAATGAGATACCACCTCACACCAGTCAGAATGGCTCAAATTAACAAGTCAGGAAACGACAGGTGTTGGCGGGGATGCGGAGAAAAGGGAACCCTCCTACACTGTTGGTGGGAATGCAACTGGTGCAGCCACTCTGGAAAACAGTATGGAGGATCCTCAAAAAGTTGAAAATAGAGCTACCCTATGATCCAGCAATTGCACTACTGGGTATTTACCCCAAAGATACAAATGTAGGGATCCAAAGGGGTACATGCACCCCGATGTTTATAGCAGCAATGTCCACAATAGCCAAGCTGTGGAAAGAGCCAAGGTGTCCATCGACAGATGAATGGATAAAGAAGAGGTGGTATATATATACAATGGAATATTATGCAGCCATCAAAAGGAATGAGATCTTGCCATTTGCAATGACGTGGATGGAACTGGAGGGTATTATGCTGAGCGAAATAAGTCAAAAAGAGAAAGACATGTATCATATGACCTCACTGATATGAGGAATTCTTAATCGCAGGAAACAAACTGAGGGTTGCTGGAGTGGGGGGGTGGGGTGGGAGGGATGGGGTGACTGGGGAGGGTATGTGCTCTGGTGAGTGCTGTGAATTGTGCAAGACTGTTGAATCTCAGATCTGTACTTCTGAAACAAATAATGCAATATATGTTAAGAAAAAAAAAGAAGCAGATAGCAGGAGGGGAAGAATGAAGGGGGGAAATCGGAGGGGGAGACGAACCATGAGAGACGATGGACTCTGAAAAACAAACTGAGGGTTCTAGAGGGGAGGGGGGGTGGGAGGATGGGTTAGCCTGGTGATGGGTATTAAGAGGGCACGTTCTGCATGGAGCACTGGGTGTTATGCACAAACAATGAATCATGGAACACTACATCTAAAACTAATGATGTAATGTATGGTGATTAACATAACAATAAAAAAATTTAAAAAAAGATTTTTTGTGGTGCAGTTGTCATAGTGAACTAATTGATGTTCTTTTAACACTCAACACCTCAATGTTTCCATGATTAGTTCATGATGCTTCCTCAGGCTATAATAGCTTTTCCCAATTCCCTTATCACAATCTTTTTTTTAAAGATCTTTCCCAAAGACTATGAATTAAAAATATCCCTCAAGGCGCTCTGTCAGAATTATTTATTTCTTCTGTGCACATATTGTTACATTGCATTTAGCTCTCTACAACATTAGTCAGCCTTGTTTGAGATTTTTTTTTTCTTTCTTTCCTGAAGGACTATAAGTAATTTTAGGACACAATATTTTCTCTTACATATTTTTGTTATTTTCAAAAAATCTTAAGCATAAAAGGTATTGATAGTCTTTTTTTTATGTTACCACTAATAAGAATCCCTACTATTTATCATGTTTATAAAGTCAAAGTGAAAAGTTTCTCTGTGAGGTAAAGAAGTAATGTCTCATGCCTCACTGAGCAAAATAAAGTATTTAAGTTGAGCATCAAAAATCAATTGTCTCATTTTCTGCCAGTTGGGATGCCACTGGGTCCATTCTAAATAGAACTAGATATGAAAATTTAATTTAGTAATTATTCATCTCTTTGTGTAATGATTTCTTCAAATTATCCAAGATCTGATTCAAAGTATCTTTTCTCCAATTAAAGAGAGGTCCAGAAAAACAAACCCCTGCATCTAAGAGAAAGTGACTCTCAGAGGGCATTGATTGTTTCTCCAACAGCAATTTCTCCCTTAATCCTTGTTGTTAAGCTAACTCTCATAATTTATAGAATATGAGATACAAAAATACAGAAGTATTTATGGAAGTCAGGATCATACTCTAAACCCAAGAAGGAACCATTATTGGTTAAGAGAGGGACATGTGACCGAACTCTGGTCAATTACAAGTAAAGAGTAGACCACTAGAACTACTTACTTGATTGAAAATAAACATTAGTTTCATTTCTGGCATTGCCAGTTAAGCTCCTTTTCCATCAGCCTTTCAACAGATAGCAACTATTAACTCCAGACAAAATGCCAAAAGCAACTACCTGAAGACACTGGAAAGTAAACAGAACAGAAAGAATCTGGAGAGGAATGGACACAGAGAAGAAGAAAATGATACTGTGTGAGCTTTCAATTTTAGCCTTCTAACCTGCAGGCAAGCCACAGTTAGTACTGCCCAGGCTGGCTAAAATTCTGATAGAAAATTTAGTCTTCCTGGCCTAAAGAACTAGAGGACAGACTTCAAGGCAACCACAGCCACTAGAATGATAGTAGGAAATCTAAGTTAGACTAGAGGCATGGAAAAAGGTTGACTTAAGTTCTGACTATGAACTCTGCTCAAATAAACAACTTCAAATAAGCTCAGCTTGAGGTGCCTGGCTGGCTCAGTTGGTAGACTATGAGACTCTTGATCTCAGCATTGTAAATTCAAGCCCCATGTTGGGTGTAGAGATTACTTACAAATAAAATCTCAAAAAGTTCAGCTAAAACTAAAATAACTGAACTGAAACCTTAGCTGTTGCTGGAAAGAAAGATTTTGTAGTTGGAGTTCAACCAAGTAAAATGAACAAAAGAACAACAGTACCAACTGTAACAATAACAGAAACAAAAACATTTTCTGGAGCAATAAACAAGATTCACAATGTAAGTCACAAATTCATGGTATGATCCAAAAGTATAAAATATACAAAGAATCAGTAAAATGTGTCCTTCCACAAAAGAAAAAAAACAATAAACATAGAACAATCCAATACATTTTGAATAAGCACACAAAAATGTTAAAGTAGCTAGTCTAAACAAATAAGGAGATAAAGGAAAATATATTTGCAATAAATAAAATGATAGTAAAACAGAGAAACAGCATAAAAAAGAACACTAAATAAAAGTTTCAGAAATAAAATAATGTCTTAAGAAAAGACATTTCTTGTATCAAAAAGAAAAAGAGAAAATTTAAAATTAATGAATTAAGAGTGCTACTTAAGATGATAGAAAACAAAAGTAATTTCAAAGTAAGTGGAAGGTAGAAAAATGACAAAGCAGAAATCAATAAAATGGCAAAAAAATGTTAAGAGATTGTTAACAAAAGACAAAATTTGGTTCTTTGTAAAGATTGACAAAATTGATTAACCTCTAGCTATACTAGTTTTCAAAATGAAAAAAATGGAAATTATCAATATTGTTGCTGAAAGAGAGGTAATTACTACAGATCTTATCTATGAAAAGGATTCAAAGAGAATGTTAGGTACAACATTGTACCAATAAATTCAGTCCTATAATAAGTGGATTGAAAAGTTTTGAAAACAAAAAATAAAGATAAAACAAAAAATCTGAATAGCTCTCTCTCTCTACTAAATAAAATGTTTTAAATAAAAATGTTTCCACAAAGAGAACTCCAGGCCTAGATGTTCCACTCTTTTTTTTTAAGTGTTAAATGAAGAAATCACAATAATCTTACACTAACACTTTCAGTAAATAAATTTAAAAAGCATATAAAAATAAATATTTTTTAAAAAAGAAATATTTATTTCTTTACTCCCATGCCTCCTTTCTTAGGCTTTGAACAGATCTATGTGCCTTTTGGTGTTAAGTCAGCCATCTAGCATGCAAGAGGGGAAATTTCAGAGCCTAGCCGAGAAGCTAAATTATAGAATTATCCCATTCTGAAACTGCTTGTTTGTGAACTTCTCATTTGAAAGGCATTAATAAATCACAACTCTTCAAGGCAAAATGGTACTTCGAGGGGAAAAAAAACTTATGTTGTTAAATACTTTATAAATAAAGAAAACTGAGTAAAACGAATGTGCAGCTTAATGATTATTAAGCAGTGATAACATTTATTACAATCACTCTTCTCAAGACATAAAAAATTGCAAGTCATTCCCAAAGGCTCCACATCCTCTTACCTAATTATAATCCCCTGAATCCCAAAGATTAACTATTATCTTGATTTTTATAGTTACTACTTCCTTTCTTATTGTTTTACACCCACATGACATACTCTAGTCAGATACAATAGGTTTTTGGCTTTTCTTTTTCATTTATTTTAAGATTTTATTTATTTATTTATTTGAGAGAGGGGGAGTGAGAGAGCACAAGCAGGGGGAGAGGCAGAGGGAAAGGGAGAAGCAGGCTCCCTGCTGAGCAAGGAATCCTCAAGGCAGGGCTGGATCCCAGGACACTGAAATCATGATCTAAGCTGAAGGCAGTTGCTTAACCAACTGAGCCACCCAGAGGAACCTCTTTTTCATTTTTTTAATGATTATTTTTGTTGTTGTTCCCACTGTTGAAGTCTCTTTTCTTTTAAAAAGGGGGAATCTCTTTCAATATATGTATCTAGATATAAATATTTTACTTCACACACAGTCTTGGAATAACAACTATATAGCTTTACATATTTAACACATGCTCTTAAATAAGATGATTAGAGTTTCAGGTAATAATGGTAACGTTGGTTCTTTCTTTTTAAAAATTCTCTTTTAATCTCTTCTTTCTCACAGAATTTATCTGTTAATGAAACTGGACCCAAAGACTCTAATCTTGGCTGTTTGCTTTCTCACAGTGCTATTTCAACATGTTCATCTGTTCTCTGCATTGCCTATAAATTGGTAGCTAGATCTAGAGGCCAGATCAGAATCAGAATCAAGCTTTTTTTTTTTTTTGGCAAGAATTTTAAAAAATGATGGGGTAATACCTTCTTCTCACATCATAGCTTTTAATACTCAAAACTCTCTAGAACTTTCTACTCTGAATGTGAAACTCCAAGTTTATACTACACCAGATCCACTCACGGGTTATGTCTGGGTCATAGTGTGAGAAGTTGAGCACAGAGTATGGAAACAGGCATGTGAAATTGTAGAATAATCATTTTAGGCTTATAGTCATCCTTTTGCATGAATTTTGCATGACTCTAATGGAATCAATAATAGACACGTAAAGCAAAACATTAAGTCATTTATGTACAAGCAAAATTTTTTCCCAATTACTACTCTACTTCACTATTGCATATGTGACAAAAATGAGTTAATATAAGATCCTCATTATTGACCTTCCTAGTAAGAAGTCTTGGGGATAGTTGCATTACACAGCTAAATGAAAAAATATCAGATAAGTTCACCAGTTTTTATTTTTATATTCCAAGCACTGAATGTTATAGGAAATATTAATCTAAGTCAATTAATTAATTTTTACTTACCTAATAAAAGATGATACAATTATAGAAAATTATATTATCAGTTGTGAAGCTATTTTTATCAAAAAAAATATACTTAATATGGGAACAATAATATCAAGAGCTCATTTCCTTTCTCACTTTATATTTCAAGTTAAAATATTTATAGCCTACTCTGGTAAGCACTGTGAATTGTGCAAGACTGTTGAATCTCAGATCTGTACCTCTGAAACAAATAATGCAATATATGTTAAGAAAAAAAAAAAAGAAGAAGAAGAAGAAGGTAGCGGGAGGGGAAGAATGAAGCAGGGGAAATCGGAGGGGTAGACGAACCATGAGAGACGATGGACTCTGAAAAACAAACTGAGGGTTCTAGAGGGGAGGGGGGTGGGAGGATGCGTTAGCCTGGTGGTGGGTATTGAGGAGGGCACATTCTGCATGGAGCACTGGGTGTTATGCACAAACAGTGAATCATGGAACACTTCATCTAAAACTAATGATGTAATGTATGGGGATTAACATAAGAATAAAAAAAATATTTATAGCCTATTGAGAAAACATTTTCATAAATTACTGTTTAAAAACCTAGTAGTCTAGGGACGCCTGGGTGGCTCAGTCGGTTAAGCATACAGCTCTTGATTTTGGCTCAGGTCATGATCTCAAGGTCCTGGATTCGAGGCTCAAATGGGGCTCCACACTCAGCGCAGAGTCTGCTTGTCCCTCTCCCTCCCCTGCACTTGCATGTTCTCTCTCTCAAAAAAATAAATAAAATCTGAAAAAAAAAAAAAAAAAAACCTAGTAGTCTAAAAACAAACAAACAAAACCCAGTAATCTAATTGTGGTTTTTGTTTGTTTGGTTTGGTTTGGTTTTTTAATGTTGGGAAGAAAATGGGACATCTTTCGTTTGAAATACATGGAAAGAAGTTTAACATTTTGCTGAAGAACTGTCATGCTCACTGGTGATTTATAAGAACTCTTAACCAACAGAATAGTGATTAATCATTTTCCAAGGAGGAGCAGAGTTTGTCAGTAAGTTTAGCTGTTAAGTAGAAATGCTGCTGATTGAAAACAATCCTGTATATATGTTCATGTATATATGGCAGAGGAGAAAATGTCAAGTAGTACAGTAGGTCCATGAATCAGAAGAATAACTTGTCTCTGATAACTTGTAATAGTCATAAAATTTTCTTTTTTTTTAAAGATTTTATTTATTTATTTGAAAGAGAGAGTGAGTGAGAGAAAGGGAGCCTAAAAGGTGGAGCCCAAGACCTGAGCCAAAGGCAGATGCTTTACCAACTGAGCCAGCCAGGCGCCCCAGTCATAAAATTTTCTGATGATAGTTGGATGGAGAAAAAGCAAGAAATCTCTAGCAAAAGGTGTTCTGAAGAACATTCTGGCATTTTCTGAAAAAACTAGGAGTAGCAACATGGGCTCCTGACTTAAGATACTTGAATCAGGCACAATTTGCTATTTAGATGTTCTCAAATTATTTTAGCTAAATGAATTGACATTTGTTTAAAGTTACATGGAAAATTGAAAAATTCAGTATTACTACATATTCTTATGGAAAAAAATAAAAATTGCTAAGCAACCAAGTTTCTTTAGGTTTAGAATATAATTTGAGAACTAAATTTCTGGAATTATCTGTGGCTGTAGTCATTTGACATAAACTCTGGGGCTTAATTAAAACTTCGTAAAACTGCAGTTCTTAAAAAATGATGTTCTTCTTACTTCACTCTAGTTACATCTATTGTGGTTTGGCCACTCTGTTCATTTTCATTCTTCCCACCCATATTGACCAGCTATTCATTTTCTGGAATTCCTGCATTTATATTCCCAAAGAAAGCCTTTACCTGGTTTTAGCAGTTGTCAGTCATTGTAGAATGCCCTACAAACTTTAGCTCAAGGCCACTACATAGATCATTGGATGATGTTGAGTCAGTTATCCATTGCTGGTCCAATTGGCTATTACCTTAGTGGTGAATCTATGTAGCAAAGAAAATGGTGTTCTGGGATAAGAGGCCACTTGGCTGCTTTTCTCAGCAGAAGGCTATCTGAATGGTAGCCTTCAAGAGCGCAGGTAAATTATTCATCATTATAGATAGTTTTTCATCTGGTTGGGAAAACCTAGGTTGCTTAAAATGGAGATTAATAACCACCATAAATACTAAGTCCATATATTTCAAAATATATGTTTACTAAAATTTATATCCAAATGGTAACCTTTTTAAAAAGCATGGGAGTTTTAAAAATCAGTGATCTATTGATATTTATTGATGTTTTATTAATTTTATAACATGTAACAATAAAAATAATTATCATTTATATAGCAAGGAGATTTTTATTCAACTTTGTACTACTGAACCCATAGAAAGAACTAATAAATGTTTATTCAATTAATAACAAATAAATGGATGGGTAAATGAGCAATTATGGCTTTTTCATATTTATTATCTTATGTGATCATCACAGTAATCATTTATTTATTCACTGAATATACATAGAGTATCTATTATGTGCCAGGCACTTTGCAGTAGATATTACTATTGTTAATTTGTTTTTGTTGTGATTGCTGTTGTTGTTGTTATTATAGTTTTTATCTCCATTTGCAAAGGAAACTAGGGATCAGAGAAATAAAGCATGCAATTGGAAAAGCTGGAATTTTATTCCGAAAACTTTTAATCAAACTCCAGAATTTAAAACTGACTCCAGTGTAACGGTAGGCTAATGTCTCTTTCTGCCCCAGGACTTTCACATGCTCTTCTTTGTAAAGTAGCACACTTCCCCCACATACTTGACCATCTTAATTAGTTAAGTATTATTCATTATTGGGATTTCAACTCAGAAAGCATTTCAGGAAAGTCTGTGCTCCTCAAACTAATTCAGATTCTCATGTAGAATACCTTCATTGTACCCTGAAGAAACTCTTCTTTGAGTATTTATCACTGATGTCATTAATTCATTAAATGCTTTTTTTTTTCCAGCTCTCCTAGTGTTATATAGGTTCTATGAACACAAAACCTACGTCTATCTTACTTACTGTTAAAATATAATCTTAGGACAGTGCGTGGGAAATACTAAGTACTTGAGAAACGGATATTCATTGTATGAATGAATGTGCCAAAAAGATCATAAATCTTGAAGTCAAATATATGAATTCAAAAGTGATCTTAACTCCATGAGGACCTCATTTTCTCCACCTATAAAATGGAAATAATGAAATCTACCCAATTATGAGAAACATTCTGTTGGCTCTGAGTAGAACATTGTAGTTACCACCTTCCAGAAACGAGGGACAAGACTTGTACCCAAGCACATTAGAACTTTCAGAGGCCAGGACATAACACCAGTGGGGTTTCCTTCCTTGCTCCAGCCCCTTTGATTTTATAGTCTGAATAGATAAGTACAAAAGTAATTCAGGCAAAGACTGCTTGAGTAACTTAGGTTCATTTTATTGCTGTATGCAAAACCCCAAAAAAGGTACATGACATTTTCAGTGGGGTAGTTTTGTTCATTAGAAAGAGAATCAAAAAGTCTTTGAATACATTCTAGCCACAAGGAAAAATAACTTATTCCAGGTTATTAATGTCATTTTTAGGTCCTGCTATACTCAGAATATATCTTCTCTTTTTTTCTAAGGAGGTGAGGGTGTTTTGTTTTAGGATTTCTTTTTGCAGTAGAAGAGTATTATTTTGTCTCATAAAACATGATTTTATAGTAAGAAACAGAAGAAAACAGGGCAATTTTAATCATTTAGAAGCCATAGCAGCTTCTCTTTATCCTTCTTACCTTGAGCTCCCTATCCTTACCTTTTTCAAAGTTATTTTACTCTTTTATACTTAAAGCAATGGACTTTTCCTCTTCAGTGTCTTTCAGTGGCCTACATCAAAGAATCTTTCTATAAGAAATTATTCTGGCCACATATGGTTATTTTGGAGAATAAGTTAGGTAGTCTATGTAGAGTTCTTTATGGATGGTAAATTCTGTATAATATCAGCTTCTTCCTCCCCCTTTTCAGAACTTTGAGAGGTGAGCTTGGAGCTGAACACATTCCTAAGGACCTTGATTGACACTGTGGGTAATTCCCCCAGAAAGCGTTGAAGCTAATATAAAGAACTGTCTGTAATTTTGTTCATTAGATGTCTGGTAGAGATAATACCCTCATGCTTTGATCACCTCATTTTATCTTAATGCACACTAGTTTGTTAGATTTTTGTAGGAAGAACTGAATCTTAAAGCGAGAATTAGGGGTGCCTGGGTGGCTCAGTCATTAAGCGTCTGCCTTCGGCTCAGGTCATGATCCCAGGGTCCTGGGATCGAGCCCCACATTGGGCTCCCTGCGCTACGGGAAGCCTGCTTCTCCCACTCCCACTCCCCCTGCTTGTGTTCCTTCTCTCGCTATCTCTCTCTGTCAAATAAATAAATCTTAAAAAAAAAATAAAGTGAGAATTAACTTCCAACTAGCTTACTAGTGAAATTAAAAAGATTATTAACCTGGACTGGGTTCTAATGATCAACCAATTCTCTCATTTTATAGATGAAAAAAAGTAAAAGTCTTTAGCAGTTAGCATATTATATTAAATATTTTAATGATTAATTTCCTCAAAATGTATTAAATTTAAAAATGTATTTTTTACTTTTTAACAATCAAATGAAATGCCATAATTTTGTGATTATTCCCATAGAAAGTGACTATTCTATTTAAAAAAAAAACATATAGGCAATATAAAGAAAAGGAAACTTTTTTGAGAATGTTGTAGCTACAAAGTATGTTCAAGGGTGATTCAGATATTAAATCCTTAGGTAATTAGCAATGACATTTAATGAGCCATGTTTAATAACAAAGTTGAATATATTATTTTAAAAGCATTTTCTCTTTCATTTCCATGCAGCAATTTTTGCCTCTGAAAAACATAAGAGAAGGAGGCTCATCAATTCAGTGGCATGGTTTGCTGATTGCTCTTCCTTCTCTTGAAGGATGGAATCAATACTAAAGTAATGATTCTAAATGTCACCATTTGCCTGTTTCATAATTTGGGATATAATTTCACTTCTCAGATTTTTAGATAAATATTTGGAATAAATTACTGAAAAATGACAGACAGTTTGGAAGTTATGATCTATAATATTTTTGCTCAAATGATATTTTCACTTTAAAACACATTTTCACATTCACATACTTGCTTTTTTTCACAGTTTGACTGGACCCATTCCAATTTTAATATGTGACATAAAAGTACCACATGAAGTGATTTCACTTACCTTCAGGAAGGGAGTACCTAAATAACTATGACTCAGGTCAGTGAAACCTAATTTTATAGGTTTGTAATTTTTATTTTTGCCTTGATGCTCTTATGACATCTTTAATTTGTTCAGTGGAGAGAACATGGTGCCCTCTAAAGAAACTCTAGCCAGCTGGGTATAGTAAGTGAAGCCATCTGCTCAAATAAACTTCAGAATGTTGTAACTATCATTTTTTTCTTTACTTACATAATATTGATGGGAAAATTTTATAAATCTTGACATTCTCCCCCTTGCTAGTTAGTGGATTAGCTCTTTTTCCTTCATAACACCATCCCAGCCAAATGGAAAATAAAATATATCTTAGAACCAGTTGGGATCGTTTTAATTACAAGTAAGGAGAAAAACAAAAAAAGAAATTTACTAAATTCTAAAGCAAGAAGTTCAGAGATGGAATGACTCTGGAGTTAGTTATTTCACTGGCTTCACACATGACTAAGTCTTAAGGTTCTTTCTGTATTTTAAGCTCTGCCATGCTTCCCATGATGATGTCCTCACAGCCTAGTTTATCCCATAGTTAGAAGAGGGCTCCTACAGTTGAAGATGCCACGTACAGATGTGACAAAATCCAAAGGAAGAAGAGAGCTCCCTCTGCCAATGTGTCTTTCTATGAACAAGGAGATCTGTCCCAGAAAACTCCAAGTCTATGTCTTTATAGCTCACTGACCAGAGCTGAATCCTCTACCAATCACTGGCCTGTGAATGAGATATTCACAATTAACTTAGACTAGCAGCCTACAATGTGTGGTCTGTGGACTCTTGGCTATCCCCCAAATTATTTCAGGATATTGGCAAAATAAAGTAAGTATTAAAATAGTACTATGGTGTTATTTGCCTTCCTGCTTTGTTTAGATTCCCAGTGATAATGCAAAGGCAATGGTGGGTCAAGCAGCTTAGCACCATTCAAGCAGTGGTACCAAACTATACTAGCAGTCACTATATTATTCACCACCACATGTTCACAAAAAGCTTGATTAAGTAAATAAGTTAAAAGCTTGTTCACTAATAATGTCCTTGATGAAGCAATAAAAATTATTAATTTATTAAATTTTGACTCTTGGGTATATGTCTTCTCATTATTTTGTGTGACAAAATGGAAAGTATCCTAACATGTCTGTTATACTCTATATTATGATGATTATGCTTAGGAAAAGTTCTCGTGCAATTGTTTGAGTTATGAGATGAATCATCCACTATTTTCATAGACCACCATTTTTCCTTGAATGAAATCTGATGGACAAATTACTGTTATTCATACTTGGGTGTTTGGCAGATATCATCTCAAAAAAGAACAATGCGAGTCTGTGACCAAGGAAAACAACTGATGCTGTTTGTTGCCAATGATAAAATATGAGCTTCTAAGCAAAAGTTGGAATTTGAGAGAACTTTTTTCTGTCACCATGAGCTGGACAGCCACCTAATACTTAAAGACTTTCCTGATGACATTGATGATGATATTAATAAATGTGATATTTTTATATTGTAAAATTAAGTGTCAAAATTTGGAAGATCAACATACTCACTGAACCAAGATTTTCTAAATGACCAATGCATTTTCTTATAAAACTATGCATGGGTGGGGCACCTGGGTGGCTCAGTCAGTTAAGCATCTGCCTTTGGCTCAGGTCATGATCCCAGGGTCCTAGGATCCAGCTAGGTGCTCAGCAGGTAGTCTGCTTCTCCCTCTCCCTCTGCACCCTCTTGTGCTCTCTTAGGCTCTCTCTCTCTCAAATAAATAAATAAAGTCTTAAAAAAATATGCATAGGTAAAGGACCCATTATTAGTGCAATATAGGTCCAGGATTTTAACTTAACCAAGACCAAAAAGATTATCAATGTATTTTCAAATTTCACAGCACCACTGTTAGGAAATGACCACTTGTTAAGTTTTAATGTTCTATCGGAGAAGAATAGCCACAATTATATGAAAAGTCCACTGAAATACTTTTCCCTTTCTAACAATCTAACTGTATAAGCCTCAGGGTTTGTTTATTTGTTTGTTTTTCATTTTTTCAACGAAAATATCATAATTCAACAAATTGAATAGAAGGTAGATATGAGAATCTAGCTATCCTCACTTAAGGAAGACATTAAAGAGATTTGCAAAACTATAAAACAATGCTACTTTTAAAACTGTTTTTGCTTCAAAACTATGGTATTTTTTTCATAAAATGTTATTTATGTAAATGAAGTAATATGGACTTATTTTTGTTTTTAATAAATATTTAATGACTATTTTTGACATTTCTTAGTTTTAATTTCTAACATGTTAAATTTTATAAATATAACCAAAAGACTCTGTGGTTCTCAATCTCTGTGACTGTAATGGAGTTCTGAGACAAACATTTGAGAAGCTATGATTTGGTCCAAGCAGGACTTACCCTTTGGGACTAGAGAGAGTGCAGCTTCTCTGGAGACCATGAATGACCAGAGGAGCATGGAACTGAATGTGAGGCCCTGATAGAAAGGTGGAAGATGGCAGAATGGATGTTGAGAAGGCAAACAACAATGTTTGCTAACATCCTCTACAGGCTCACTGCATTTCCACTGTGGTGTCTTGAATTGTTAATGCTTTCAAACTGTGCTTTTTGGGGTTTTTCAAATGGAGGATGTTAACAAGTGAGAGAATCAGATAGTTTCAGTCCCACGGCTTCAACTGGGACCAGTATAAATTTATCTCTTTTACATATTGGGCTTTCTTTTATTTAAGAAATAATTCTGAGGATTAAAAATGTTCAAATGCCAATGATTTAGCATACCTATTGTGGAAGTGGAAACTTTGGATACCTTACCTTACAAACTAGGTTTTAAACTTCTTGAAGATCAGATTACAGTATTATTCTCCATTTTTTTGCCAAACATCAGAGCACTGCTGAATGACTACAATACTGGTTACGTTTAAGTAAGTTTTTCAAGTGGCCATTTTCTCCTGTTTTTGCAAGTCATACCCACACATTGAAAAATTGTATGCTGGAGATAACTGTGTCCCAAAGATGGGAAAGTATGTCATCTGGCCTATAGGTATTTGAAGGGTCATGTGTTTTATAATCCGTGATTGTGAATCTGATTATTTTAGGGGAATATTTCAAAGATATCTTATAACACTATTTAATTTGGGAAAGCATTTGGGCGCCTGGGTGGCTCAGTTGGTTAAGCGACTGCCTTCGGCTCAGGTCATGATCCTGGAGTCCCGGGATCGAGTCCCACATCAGGCTCTCTGCTCAGCAGGGAGTCTGCTTCTCCCTCTGACCCTCCCCCCTCTCATGCTATCTCTATGTCATTCTCTCTCTCAAATAAATAAATAAAATCTTTAAAAAAAATTGGGGAAAGCATTTAATCTTCAAAGACATTTGCAAAAGCAGGAGGTAATTTACCTCCACAAGTCTTTGAAGCTGGCAGTTATCTGTATTCCAATTCTCCAGAGAAACTATTGAGATTTTCCAAAGACCAGTAAGGAAAGGTCAATGTCACAATGACTTAAATCGTTTTCAGGGTGTTCTTAGGGGAGACGACTGTAGCGCAAGCCTACGGGGCAGGTGTGCTTTCCAGGGGAGAACACCTGTGCTAAATAAAGTGGGCAGGACTACTGCATTAGCTCAGACAACAGGACCACTAATGATGTCAAATCATCCACTTCTGCATTAATTCATTTTGTTGACTTGACTTGACAGGACTTGATAGTACTTAGAGGTTTACTAAGGCAGTAACTTCGAGTCTGTCCTCTGTCCCTGGCCAGTACTCCTCTTCTGCTACTACAGATGCCATCTTACCAGGTAACGAAATGGTTAACTCTTTGCTATACACATGTTCACTATTATTGTATTCTAAATACTCATTCCAAAAGGCAAATGACATTTATTCAGGTTATCCACCATAATATGACCCCAAAGACTGCACTCCTCACCATTAACAGAGACTTGAGTTAAGCTTGGAATGAGAAGCATGCTCTGTGATAATAAAAGGGAAAGATGATTTTGGTTTCTTTGGTTGGTTGTTATGAAGTGTAGGCCCCACTGAATGAACGAAGGTTCTTTTTCTCCTCTCATCTCAGAGGAATCATGAGGGCCATCCACTGAATGGGCATCTAGCCCCTGGGATCCATTTCTGTGTTCTGAGGCATCCTTAATTCATACTGAGATTCATCCTGACCTTTGCAAAAAATTTTAATCAATATGCATATTAGTACCCAAAGATCACTGTGCACCAAGCCTGTCTTCACTGATTTACATAAATGCTTGCTCTCTTAGTGTACTCTTCAAAAATGGCTGCAGATTACACTTGTTGATGTCACAATGGCATACTTTCGAACACTTTGCTTTATCATTGTGACTGCTCTCTGCCACATTAATTTTTTTTTAAATCATGTTTCAGCAATTTGGAGAATCATGACTTGCATAGTGCTGAGTGGAGGGGTAAAGATAATCAGCAATCACGTGATTTCCATGAAACACTTCTACTACCACTACCACAAATAAGTTGAGACAGATTGGAGGATATTTCTCCTTAATAATTTTGTATCCAAATTTATGTATTTATACCAGCATATGAGAAATTTCTAAATATTTTACCATTACCATTATGGGAATGATAGCATGGAGTGCCAAAAATAAAACACATGGGCAATTTGCAAAGTTTCAAAAAATATTGAATTAGACTTTGTACCATCCTGGCTCACCAATACCTTGAAGTTTGCAAGGACCTCAGGTCACAAGCATGAGACTGTTGTTAGAGAAGTCTATGTTCCTATCTATTCTCTTGCACCTTCCCTTTATGACCTTATGCAACTGACTTACTATTCCTTCCTCTCGGTTTCTTAAGTGTCAGATGAAGATAATATTACTTACCTCTCAGGATGATGTAAGGATTTAATGAGAAGATGAACATGAAGTATCTAGAATACCCTGGGTTTGATTCATGCTATTTTATTTCTGAATTAAGAGTTTAAACTTACCAAAGACTGTTTCCCCTTCTGATAGTCTAGAATCTATTCTCCTTTGACACCATGCTCTACAATGCTTAGTCTCAAAGGCATGGAGGATGATAGATGTGAACTAGCCAAATCCTTCTCCACTGCTGTTTTTCAAGAGTCAATTGTCACCATTATAATTAGATCAGCTACTGTCTCATTTACCTGCTGCTCACTGGAGAAAATCTCGTCTTATTCAGATCTCAAACCTGGGTCTGTGTCATAGTCTTCTAAGAAATGTTTAAAAAGGAGCGCCTGGGTGGCTCAGTTGGTTAAGCGACTGCCTTCGGCTCAGGTCATGATCCTGGAGTCCCGGGATCGAGTCCCACATCAGGCTCTCTGCTCAGCAGGGAATCTGCTTCTCCCTCTGACCCTCCCCCCTCTCATGCTATCTCTATGTCATTCTCTCTCTCAAATAAATAAATAAATAAAATCTTAAAAAAAAATGTTTAAAAAATCCAGACTCATCAAAATCTACTCACTTGGACCATGTGGCATAGGGCCCAGATATTTGTATTTTCATTTATTCCCCACTGATTATAATATAGCCAGGCCTTTTCCATCCTCTGACTGTTTGGAAACTGCCATAGATCTTTGCTACTCTATGTTGTCCAAGGATGAATAGCTCCAACACCACCTGGGAGCTTATTAGAAAAGCAAAACCTCAGGCTACCCCATACCAGACCAACTCCATCAGAATCTGCATTTTAACAAGATCCTCAAAGATTTGTGTGTGTGGAGGTCTGCAGGGACCTAGACTTTGTCCTCTTACTTTTCTCTCTACTACTCCCTCCCCATATCCTTCTCTCGAGTCATTACTTCTAAGAAGTACTTAGCCAGTCACCTCAGGAAAGTCGCTGAATTCTGACAAAAAGTCTCAGTTCTATAAAGGTTTTTATTTTTTCTATCTATCATCTATGTATCATCTATCTATCTATCTATCTATCTATCTATCATCTATCTATCTATCCATTTATCTGTTCAGGTATCTATCACCTATCTATCATCTATCTATTGGTGTGGGACCCTCCTTCAAGTACAGGGTCTTTACTACTGTGGACTTGCCTACATGGGTTTTTACTCCTTCATGGTTGCTCCTTTTAATACCCGCTATTCTGGAGGAAGAATTTATTGATGTTCCTTTTGGGGCTAATATTCTAGTATAACAGAGCAGAGGTGGGTGAGAAGGACATATTTTGATAGCTTAGAGAGCTGAATGAGGCAGCAATAAAAATGATATTTCAAAACAGTTAAGCTGTCACCTTAAGAAACTCTAAATGGTGTGTCAAAGAGGAAAGCACTTTACAAAAGTAATTCAGTACTGAATGCATATGTCTGTGATTTGATTTGAGGCAAGTAGAGAATGAAATGTTATGGGAAGATTGTTTTCCTACACTTTATAATTATTGCTAGTACATTGGTATTGACTGCATTGGAGTCCTCACTGAGTGAAGGATTTGCCTGTATCTACGATCTAATTTCTGCAGTTTTTCAAGACTTTCTGGAGTTCTCCTATAACTATATATAAGAGATCTAATCCAACTCTAATATGAAAAAATGAAATTCCTCAAGCTCTGACATATGTTTCTATTCTGATGAGTATACACTACATTCTCCACACTGGTGCAGGTTACTAATCTGGAAGTATTAATTTTTCCAAGCTCAGAGCAATATTTTTCCCCTGTGGTGAATTTTGTGTTGATGACAAAAAGGGTAGCTACTTCACCGCACAATAAGCGAATCCATGATATGTATATGTCAGTGAAAGCCAAGCAAGAGAGAGCTGGGAAACAAATGTCTTCTTTTGTTTTGTAAGAAGGGCTGCCTTCTGGAACCTTTCATAATCATGGACCCAGCTAAGTACATATCTAAATTGAAATCGCCTCACATATCCCATTTCGCACACTTCTATAACCTCTAAACTGTCCTTATTAAATTTGTCCTTGAAGGGAATGGCTTCCTGTAAACATAAACAACTGAGAAATTAAATGGAGGGGCAGATTTCAGTTGATTATGCATGGCTAAATTGCATTTTATTCATCTGCAAATAGAATATGCATATGTTTTCATTCAAAATAATGGGAGAGATTTTAGATCTCTAAGATTAGCAAAGCACCTTAACGTAGTAGTGTCTTCTATTTGGAAAAAAAAAAATCTGCTTGTGTTTGACAGATGTCATGTTTTGAATTTGAATGAGAGGTGGTTGGATGTGGTGTTTGACTCTCTACAAAAGAGCTGTGCTGGTCTCCATAAAGACTTGTCATTTCGACTTGTGATGAGTTATCTCAGACTGATAACCTCTAACACTCAAATTAACCTTGTCCCCCAGTACCTTATTCCTGCTGGCTTGCACCCCTCCCCATTAACTTTGCTCTTCTAGCACAACACTGACATCAAATGGCAAGTAAACTTAGCCTCAAAGACTACTTTCCTCTCTCATAAATTGTACTGGAACTTGAAGGCATAGAGATAATCTTAAATTCCCACTTAGCCTTGAGTGGTTCCATGTATTTTTTTTTTTTTTTTAGGAAAGGATATAGGACATTTTTTAAAAAAAGAATCATGGAAGAGTAGTGTTTTCATTAAATCAGAGCGCACACATACACATAGATGCACACCCACTGGCCCAGATGTCCCTGAGGTTATTTTGCCTTGGCATTAATTAATTTCAGAAATGGCTAATGTGTTAAAAATTGCCTCCAAAGATATAGAAACTTGAAAATGTACTTCTGATTGCCTTCTATTTCCAGATATTTGTCAAATAAACAAAGTATTCAGGGTGAATGGGATGAATGCCATTTGTGTTTCCAACAGCTGGAAATGCAATAGCTGCAGATTTCATAATTGGCTTTTGCATTGGGCTTAATGCATAGAATTTGCCAATGTGCAATAGCAGGGTGATCAGCTACCGAGGAGACCATTTTGGTTCTCTCTGCCCCACCAGATGCTGCTAGGAAAACTCAAATGGGAAGCACAAATAACTAACAAATAACAGATCTGAAGTAGGTCTTTAGGATTCTAAGTAATAAAGTGTGTGATAAAGAAAATATGTACCCTTTCATCATGTTTTTCCTACATTTTAAAGAAAGTATAAGTCAAAATTTTGTGTAAGGTGATCATGTTCCTTATTATTTTTTTCTGTTTAGGAATTGATACAAAGACATGTAAGTTAATAAAAGTATCAATTCAAATGCCCCAAAGGGATATAGAGTTACAAAAAAAAAAAAATTGCAAAGCTTAAACTTCCAAAGGCAATCTATCAAATTATAGTGATTTCCAACTCAGTCAGGCATGAATAATTTTTATCTTTCACTAATTGTTTCTACTTAGAAGAAGAATCCTCTTTATTAAAATAATAGCTAATAATTTGAGAGCTACCAATGGTACTAATCAAAACAATTGTTTTAGAAAGCCACTATCCAATGGCTATGGACCAAGATAACAATGAAATAAAATTTAAAAGAACCCAAAACAATATCTAATAAACAAAATCTAAAAATTCAGTTTGCTTTGCATGATTATCAGGCTGAGATTATGATACTGCCCTTTTGCCCCCTGGTGGTTAAAGAGTTATCAAACAGTTGTTGATTCTAGTGCTACCCAAATTGATTCAAAACTTGGGAAAAGAGCTTGCCATCATGATGGTATGGTTCTTTGGGTAGCACGTAAAAACTATGGTAGCAATTCTGTGCTTTGGCACCCAGAGTGTCCTTCTCTTCTGTAATGTTCCCTTGAAAGAGGCATCTTTCTTTTGATGGTGAATCCTGGTAATCTTGAACTAGGCAATGACCTTTCCTAAAGACATTTCTCGTGTTGGATCTCCTGCCAGACAAGCCAGGAAAAATTCCCATAAAGTCAGAAAAATGCACAGAGCTTCCAGAATGCCTGAATAGTGTCTCTCATCCCCTCTCTACTAATCCTGCCACTCACTACTCACACCAGTCTAACCTTATAGAAAAAGACAATGTTAATAGTCTTTAAATGGATTAAGGTTTGCTTAGATACTTTCCTGGGGTAGCAATAGGCTGTGATTTAAAAATTAATAACAATGAGTTCATTTCTTTATGTGTCTGCCATCCTAATGTCAGCAAAGCGAAGATTTCCTACCTGTTTATCATGACAAAACTCAGGTATTGTTTTTTATAATGCCTTTATCTGTAATTATCTCAGACACTTATTTGAACTTATTTTTTTAGCTCTATTTCAAAAAAAAAAGAAGAAAAAGAAGAAGAAAAGCCTTTACCTGTTCCATTTAGTTTGGGAATAATTAAATATCATTCACATTTGATCAATACAGATATGTAAGTTTTCCCAAGTGCCTTGCCTCCTTTATAGGAGTCATGTTTACATATCCAAAGTCTTCCCTAGGAAGGCAAGTAAAATTGGGATATCATATTGGGATATCTCAGTCTCTTTATTTTCCTATGTGTAGAACATGTAAGTTTTCATATTTTATAATAACTTAATTATTGTTGCATGTATGTATGTATCATCTTGTTTCAGTAGAGGATTTTGGAATAAATCTGTCCTACAATCCAATGCGGTCAACAACTGCAAAAACATGAAACCAGAAAAAGAAAGCCATTTGAGTGCCCTCTCGTGGAATAAAGCAGCACTGCAGCAATTGAAATGGGATGGTGACTTCAGTCTTCCTAGCCAGAAGTATCATATAGGAAAGTAAATAAAGAAAGCTGAGACACAAGAAACATGGAGAACAAGGAAGAAGAAGAAGATTTGTTTTAGGCAACTGTTGAAAAATGGCAAAAATGTTTGCAACATCTATAATGGACAATTTAAAGAATAAGATGCAAAAAAAATCCTGGTTTATCATAAAAATTATTATCCACATTATTTGTACTTTATTTTAAAATTCTGATGTCACATAAGCCTTCAGCTATTTGTTAAAAAATTAGTTCACCCTTGTGTCAATAATAACTTTGCCTGGGGAGTATCTTCTTTTGTAAATTAGAGGTAATAGCTATTTCTATTGAAATGGAAAAATAATGAAGATCTTCCTACAGTGTGAATTGTAGAGTGTATGTTTGAAACGTAGTTTACATTAAAAAACATAACTGCTAATGAAGAGGACAAGAATGTGAATTTAAAAGACAACTGATGGCCTTATTCCCAATAAGATCATATCAATGATGGGTACTACAGGAAAAGTAAGGTTGGCTGGGATCAATGGATGAGATCAATGGACAATGGAGAAGAGAAGAAACTAAAGCTTTGTTGACTGTCACTATAGAAATATGTATAGTTTCAAACACCACCACAACTTGACTAATGAAGTAACTATGCTTATGCAACTAAGTGAGCTGAATGTGGTGAAGGAAAGGGGAAAAAAAATTAAAAACTAAAGGTGAGACAGAGGGTAAATAACTAAATTAATATTTCTCTTTATTTTGAAATAATTCAAAATTAACAAAAAAATTGCATGAAGAGTATAGAGAAAATGCTTCTAGAATGGCGGAATAAGGACCTCTGAAAACTCACTGCATAAAAACAAGAACACTGATCAAATCAACTTCTTTGGAACTTTTGAAATTATCCAAATGTTTGCAACAATATGAGATGCTCTAATAAAGAGAACAGCTAAATATTATAAATAACAGCTTTGTGTTTGTTTGTTTCACTTTTTTACTTGTTCTATTCCTATGTTGCCTTTCTTTGAAAACCAGAAGGCTCACAACTGTGGTAATTGTGAAAAATAGTGGTCTAGCAGTGACCAGAGAGGGAACAGAATGGGCTCGAAGCTCCTAAAAAGCTCCTTCCCCAGAGAATTGACATAATTTGGGAGCTTCTGGCAAAGATCCCATTCACAGAGCTTGCCTTTATTTGAACTGACTAAGAGCTCCTTCAGTGAAAGACCTGTCAGAGAGCATTTGAAAAAAAAAAAATCCAGCAACATTGTCTAATGTTTTAGACTGCCTAATGCACGATGTAATGCAGCAATGCCAGTTGGGCCAACCAGAAGCTGGACAAAATACTTAAAAGGGAAACTGGGGGGGGAGGCGCCTGGGTGGCTCAGTCGTTAAGGTCTGCCTTCGGCTCAGGTCATGATTCCAGGTCCTGGGATCAAGCCCCGCATCGGGCTCCTGCTTCTCCCTCTCCCACTCCCCCTGCTTGTGTTCCCTCTCTCGCTGTGTCTCTCTCTGTGTCAAATAAATAAATAAAATCTTAAAAAAAAAAAAAAAGGGTAACTGGGGGAAAAAAGATGCCTATAGGGGATTTTGAATTTTGATTTTAAACATTCATGGAAATCAAGAAGGCCAAGCACATGTGCAGAGTTATGCATAAGCCCAAGAACTGAAAAAGCCCTAATCGCTTATGTCTGGCTGACCTTGAGGTATTGCACAAATAGGAAGTAAAGATTAGGGTAAAGTTGAAAAATGACGAATGTTTGAAAAGGTGTTCAAACATTTTCAGCATGTGGGTGCCTCAGCAAAGGGTAGAAAACATATTGGTTCAAAGCATTTAGGGAATGTCTCTCCAATCATCTGACTACTATGCTGAGCAGAGTCTTCAGAGGCTGCACATGATAGGCAGATGGATTTTGCAAAATTAGTGCAGGAAAGTGACTAAGCAAACAAACAGTAAAAATAACCTTGGTTGGGAAGGAGAATCTAGTTTCTAGGGTTATCACTTTACACTATTAAAACAGTCTGGCTTTCAACAAAAAATATTATAAATAAAACATACAAAGAAATGGGAAGATAAGACCCATACATGGATTTAAAAAGTAGTCAGTGGAAACTGTACTGGGGACATCCAGATTTTGGAATTAGGAGACAAAGTCTTTAAATCAGACATTATAAATACGTCCAAAGAACTAAAGAAAAGAACGTCTAAAAAATAGAAAATATGAGTATAATGTCCACCAAAGATAGAATATCAGTAAAGAAATAGACGTATAAAAAAAGTACTAAATAGGGGCACCTGGGTGGCTCAGTCATTAAGTGTCTGCCTTCAGCTCAGATCATGATCCCAGGATCCTGGGATGGAGCCCCACATCAGTCTCCTTGCTCAGCAGGGAGCCTGCTTCTCCCTCTCCCACTCCCCCTGCTTATGTTCCTGCTCTCACTATCTCTCTCTGTGTCAAATAAATAAAATCTTAAAAAAAAAAAGTACTAAATAGAAATTCTTGAGTTTAAAAGTAAAATAGCAAAAATGAAAAATTTATTAGAGGGACTCAATAGCATATTTGAACTGACAGAAGAAAGAATCAGATGATGGATAAACTAAAATTGTCCAGTGGGAGACATAGAAAGAAAAAGAATGAAGACAAATGGAGGGATCCTTACAAACCTGTAGGATACCATCGATTTTATCAAAATATGCATAATGGAAGTCTCTGAAGAGGAGGAGAGATTGAGAGAAAGGAGCAGAAAAGAAATTTAAAGACATAGTGATCTAAAACTCCCCAAATTTTATGAAAAACATTAATCTACATTCCAAGAAGCTCAACAAACACCAAGTAGGATAAACTCAAATCCATACCTAGATGCATCATAGTCAAATTGATAAAAGACAGAGAATTTTGAAAGAATCTAGACAAAGTGACTGATCACAGGTAAGGTATCTTAATACAATTAGTAGCTCATCTCATCAGAAACTGTGGAGGCCAGAAGGCAATGAAATGATGTATTGAAAATGCTGAAAACAAACAAACGAAAACCCTATCACCTATATCCAGCAAAGGTATCCTTCGAAAATGAAGGAAAAATTAAGACATTCCAACAAAAGCAAAAACTGAAAATCTGTTTCTAGACGACCTATCTTATAAAAAATATTTAAAAAGTCTTTCAGGATGAAATGAAAGGATACTAGATAACAACATTAACCCACATGAAGAAATAAATAACATTGGTATAAATAAATATAAAAGTAAATATAGAAGAGAGTATAAGGTTATGTTTATTATATGGTAATCATTAAGAAAATAACTCAAAATATAATAAGATAAAGTAATTTAAAAAGAATTCTAGAAAATATTTCCTTAGCACAAAGAAGGAAGTAATGAAGGAATAAAGGAATGTAAGATGACTTAAGACATATAGACATGAAATAGCAATATGACAGGTGTAAATCCTATTTTATTAGTATTGACATTAACTGTAAGTGGATTAAATATTTGGATGAAGCAGAGATTAGAAGAATATATTGAAAAAGCAAGACCAGACTACAGTATGGGAAGTGACAAAATTGTGCCCCTCCC
Source organism: Neomonachus schauinslandi (assembly GCF_002201575.2). Classification (NCBI taxonomy): domain Eukaryota; kingdom Metazoa; phylum Chordata; class Mammalia; order Carnivora; family Phocidae; genus Neomonachus; species Neomonachus schauinslandi. The sequence goes on from NC_058403.1 coordinate 14,466,595, forward strand.
TTGCTGTCAGTATTTGTTATGCCGTGTCTCTCCCTTGATCACCAACAACTATTTATTCATTATTATTGGGTGTCATTGATGGTGGAGGTGGGCTCTGAGTCTTCCCTTTCACCTACACATCTGTTGTAGCCAAGTCTTCCATAATTAGTAAAGTGATAGCAAGAGTGTCAAAACATTTTTTGACACGAGAATGAAGTTGGATCCTTACCTCACATCATTACTAAATTTAGCGAAAAAATGATCATAAAGTTGGGCATTAGAGCTAAAACTATACAATTCTTGCAAAATAACAGGATTAAATCTTTGTGATCTTGGATTATGGAATAGTTTCTTATATATGATACAAAACTGCAGGTGACATTGGTAAATTATAATTCATCAAAATTAAAAGCATTGTGTTTCAAAAGACAATCAAGAAAGAAGACAACTCACAGAATTGAAAGAAAATATCTGCAAATGACATAATTGACAAGTGATTTGTATCTAGCATATATAAAGAACTCTTACAACTCAACAATAAAGAGACAACTCAAAAAAATGAGCACATTTAACCTATTCATTTCTATACATATTGAAAATCATTAGTTCACACTGATTACTCCCGTTCAAAATCAACTACAAAACGTCATTCTAATTTTGCTCCTTTTCTTATGTTTACACTTCTCTCAATTGAGAAACTGACTCCAATTAACCTTAAAATGCCAACTTATTCCATGAATCACCTCTGTATGCAACCACTTTACCATCAGTCTATCATGCCCTCCACCCCTAACTTATGCCCTCCAGTCCTTGCTCACACTCTGATACCTTGCTATGAACCACCAATAGCTCCCAAATTGGATACCTCCCTTACCCCACCTAGGCTTCAATAACCTGTGTCCAAAATTCTACCTATGGCTGCCTTTCCCCAACAGAGACTTCTTCATCTTCCTCTTCTTGTGCCAACCTGCTGCTGGTACCTCTGCTCAATGTCCTTCTTATCACATTGGGCTCAAACAACCCTGAGAAGGTGATTGCCACCCCTCTGTGCACATGTTCTCCTCAAATTTCTCTGGCTGCTCACCCTACTCTGGGCCAGAGCCACCCTTGCTCTTGCCTTTCCATAGATGCTCTCTTTCTTCCACACAGGCTCACTTGGCCACTGTCATTACTCACATCCTGCACCCCAACTTTGCAAAGATGCCCTTTTTGTCATAATCACGTCCTGATTGCAGGAACCCCGCATTTGTGCAGATGGCTATTTTGCACATTCCAATGCAATGGCTTCTGTACTAAAATATTAGAGAATAGGGGCGCCTGGGTGGCTCAGTTGTTTAAGCGACTGCCTTCGGCTCAGGTCATGATCCTGAAGTCCCAGGATCGAGTCCCGCATCGGGCTCCCTGCTCAGCGGGGAGTCTGCCTCTCCCCCTATCACGCTCTCTCTCTATCACTATCTCTCTCAATAAATAAATAAAAATCTTAAAAAAAAATATTAGAGAATAAATGATGAAGAAAGCGAGAAATTATTGCACATTCCCATGCAATGGCTTCTGTACTAAAATATTAGAGAATAAATGATGAAGAAAGCGAGAAATCAATGAAGAAAAAAAAAGGAAAGACAGAGAAAAAGAAAAAAAGAAGGTAGGGTGATCATTTGTAATTAATAGCCATTTATAATAGGACCTAACCCACCTGCCTTTCCTCTTATACCTTGTGGCAGGAAAGGACTCTATCTCTGACTGTTGGGGCTATGATTCCTCTAAACTGAGCTTTTATTATCATCCTAAGAACAAAGAATAACTTTTTTTCATAAACCAAGAAAGCATGTCTCAGCATATTGAGGGGAAACACATCAATAACAAAAATTAGACTAGCTGCAGTATATGGAAAATTGAAAATCAAACTACCTGCAAATTACATTATCCTTGCCAAAAAAGAAAATATTAACTACTTCAAAAAAGAGAATTTATCTTATCTCAGCTTTGAACTGTAAATTTTGTTAAGTATAGCCCAGGTTGCTTTTTCTTAAATTTTGTTTCATAGTAGAATTCCTATCTATAAACAGTGGACTTCCTCAATCTTCTGAAGGTCAGAGGGATGCAGAAGTATATGTCCATGTTATGCACACATGACAAGCAGAGAGGGGTATCAGCTAACACTTACTCCCAAATCGTATTTGGGAGTGGGTGAATGGGTGCAAGTAGAAGATTCTGAATTATGTTCAACTGTTACCGAAGAAAAGGAAGAAAATCCATCAATTTCACCAATAAGTTCATTCAGTGGTATTTTTTTGTCCAGCTTCCCTCACTAGCATCCCTCACCCAGTGTTCTTGGGTCTTTCATCGTTTGATTAGTTAACACAAGATAATTGGCACCTTTTTGTCCACGTGAGAGAATTGCCAGAAGTCACTTCTATTTGCCTTTTGACCGAAGGAGAGTTAATTAATGAAGCTCAGGGTGACTTTCATGTGGGAAAGTTATTTATGTGAAACACTAGGAAAAGATTTGGATACTTCACAGCTGAAATCAAAGTAAGCAACCAGACATTAAAATGCTGAATTGAATTAGGAAGTTGTTTATGAAAATACATTTCAGTCTGTGACTTATTAAATCAGCCATTCTGCTGCACTCCATGGAAAAACAAGCTCCATTTGTCAATTATTCTATATTTGCCAGATCTTGGAAAGTCACCAAAACTTTCCTGGACACAATAGATTTTGAATTCTGTTCATTTTAAAGTGTTCTTTTTCCAAGTGAAATAAAGTGTTTTGGCATCTCTCATACGTCCCAGTCTAACTAGGTGTACAAATTCATCACGTTGTCTTGATCTTAGAATCGAATTTAAATAAAACACTGAAATGGATAGACAGATGATTGATAGATGATAGATAGATAGATAGGTAGATGGATGATAGAGTAAAGATGCTAATGAGATGTCCTAAGAACAAGCGGGTTAAATAGATTTGAAGAGATCTGAGGAGCTGCTGATAAGAAAGGAGAAGTGGTGACCCACCTCATTTTGCTTTAGAGCACTTATGAACCACACCTGCCCACAAACCATCTACCTGGTTTCACCTACATGATTTGTGATCTACGTTAAGGATGAAAAATTAGGAAGTTGCTTCCATTTCTTAACTTCTCAGGCATTCATAAATGTCAATATTCTAGCAACTGTGATGCAATGTCAATTTTCTTATTACAAGTTTCGACTAACAAAGTTCAAAAATTTAAGATCTAGTAGTAGAACTACAGCTGTTTCCTGTCCCCATCATACATTTCCATATTTTCTTTTTTACTCTTTCACTCTGTTATTTATAAAACATCCAGTGTATAACAGAAAAGAAAGTTACATCCATCTACAGAGAACAAAAAACATTCCAGAAACTACTTAAAATGTATTGTTAGTTATTAAGCCTCTAGTAAAAAAGATTGACCCAGACTCTCAGGGCTGTTGGGAGAGTCTGAAGGAGATCCAGGAAGAGAAATGTGGTCCAAATGACTGTTAGCAGTGACAATAGCAAATCCTGAATGAAAAGAGGGAATAAAAAGACATTTTGCACAGTTCTGGGCACAACCGGAACTTTATGAACGTCTGGATTCCTTTAATTTGGAGATCTATCATGATGCCAAAAAGCTACAAGACTCTGAAGAAGAATTTGGAGATGTCTGGTACCTGCAAAATATTGGAGATATTTGGGTTATGGGGGGGTTCCTTACATATTGGTTTGTTTGGTTTGATGATGATGCACAGCGTGTAAACGGTACTGGGTGGTACAAAGAATTAGATCAAAGGTATGCAAACTATGGCCCATGGGCCAAATCTGGCCCACAAACCTGTTTTTATTGTGGCAGAGACACACCCATTTGTTCACATGTTGTCAATGACAACTTTCGTGCCACCAGAGCAGAGCTCAGCAGTTGTGACAAAAACTGTACGGCCCACTAAATCTAAAATATTTACTCTCTGACCCTTTATAGAAAAACTCTCTGACTTAAATGGAGATTATCAAGGTGCCTCAGAACTCAATATTACTAAAACTCTTCTTTAGAAATCTGTTCCCCTAATAATGAGAGGAAATAATATTCTCTCTATATATTTCATACATTATCTTTTTCTTGTGGTTAAATATTAATAAGAAAGAATGTTGGGTGAATTTTCTTAAGAAAGAGAGCATTTAATGTACTGTGATTTTTAACACACTACACAGATGTGCAAACAAAAAAAACCCCACAGATTTTAAGAAATTGTGAAGGAGTAAGCACTCATGCAGACAGAGAGCAGACAGTAGAAAGCAAAGGGACCTTTGGCTTTTTCTGCAACTGCTATTTACCCCATTGCCCATAAGAGATATTTGCTGTATCGAAATTTATTTCTGACACTCTGGAGATTTGTATTTCATTTGATAGTTATTGGTTGTTATTATTTTTTTATAGACTATTTTTAGAGCAGTTTCAGCTTCACAACAAAATCAAGCAGAAAGTACAGAGATTTCCCATATACCTACTCCTCCCCAGACACATGCACATCCTGCCTGACCATCAACATCCCACACCAGAGTAGTAATTTGTTACAATTGGTGAATCTACATGGACCCATCATTATCACCTGAAGTCCATAGTTTACATTAAGTTTCACACTTGGTGTTGTACATTCTGTGGGTTTGAACAAATGCATAATGACATGTATCCACCAAGTAATTGCTTTTATTTTCACTTATATTACCTGGCACACCACGTAAGCCTTAGAGTTTTAAGGCAGTTTAATCTAGCTGAGTTTTCACTTTTTTCTTTTCTTTTTTCATTTTGTTTTTTCCTGAGTCAATTCAAGTAAGGTTTCTAACGAAAGGAACTGGCATTTGTTGAACTCAGATATTTTGTGCATCTGAAAGTTAATTTTATGTATCAACTTGACTGGGTCATAGGGGCCCAGATATTTGGCCAGACATTATTCTGGGTGTATCTTGAGGTTGTTCCTGAGTGAGATTAACTTTTGATTTGGTAGACTAAATGAAACAGATCACTCTCCCCAATGTGGGGAGGTTCTTGAGAAGAGTCTGTTTCTTTGCCTTCTTATTCTGCTGCCAAATATTCCTCTGCCTCCCTCTTATAAAGATGCTTGTGATTACATTTAGGGGCTACGTGGATAATCGGGGATTATCTCTCCATCTCAAGATCCTTAACTTAATCACAAACATAAAGTCTCTTTTTCTATGTAAGCTAACACAGGTTCCAGGGATTCAAGCATGGACATCGTTCATGAGGCCAATATTCAAGCACAGCCATCTAGGAGAAGGGGAGACCATTTGAGCAAAGCTCCCACCCTGAGTACAAGCTCCTTGGCACTTGCATTTATGGTCACATTTGCCAGGCTCCAGGCTATCCTGAGAGGAGTACAGAGCAGATGACCTTTACCCTCAATATGCTGGCCACTCTGTCTAATTCCCTGATGACAGTCACCTTTCTCAATATCTCCATGTTGTTTACCATTTGAGTTGGAAGAAGAAATGTCATACTTTATATTCTGAGGGAACACCTTATCTCTCAGTCATTGGCAGGGATTCTTTGATAGTCAGCTAAAAGAGACAACACAGAATGAATGACTGAGATGGAGAGTGGAGTGAGAAGACCCTCAGGAAAGAAAGAAGGTAAACTAGTAGGTGGCAAAGTGAATCTTGGCCCAACTCACAATTTTAGTTGGGAATGGCAGTATGATGAAAGACCCCCACATCTACTGAAGACAGCCAAGGGCTGGGCTCCAGAGCGCATGGGGGGCGAGCCTGCCTCAACGAATGTGCAGTGGAACTGAAGTCACGTGTTCAAGCCAAAAAGGACAATTGAGAAACCATGTGAGAAGTTATTGCACTGTGAGGCTCATGCAATGCTCATAAATAAAAATGTAAAAAGAGAACAAGAAGGCCAAAGGAAAAGCACCAAGTCCAGCCAGCAGAGCTGTTCCCCTAGGTGATTCTGTGAGAATGATAAGGACAATACCATGAGGGAATAAGAAGCTAGCCTGGCAGCCTGCCCTGCCCAGCATGCAGTGAATATATTCATTTTCTTAAACAATGCAGGCAATGGATATAAAATGCAGTGTTGGGGTTTGGTGGCTGGACCATGGTACAGGGTAGGGCTTTGAGGCTACGCAGCAGATGCTGGTGAGTGAAATTTAATTACTCTTGTCAGACAGGCATGCTACCTAGGTGGACAGAGCACTGAGAGAAAAAAGGTGACTGCTGTGTTCACAGAAGCTCCATTTTCCATGCATTGAGCAGATAATCTAAAATAGCACTTCTCAAACTTTAAGACACATAAAAATCACCTTGAGAACTTACTAAATCCTAGATTCCTGGTCTACCCCCAGAGCCTCAGATTCACTAAATCTGGGGTAAGATGATCAAAAATCTGGTTTGCCTAGGACTATAGGAATTTCCAGGATGCAGGACTCTTAGTTCAAAAGCTGAGATAGGCCTGAGCAAACCAGGACAAATTGTCACCCTAGGACTGGGGCACACGAAGCTGCATGGCTCCTAGGCTCCCAGGTGCTGCTGCTCCTGACCCACACGTACTATGACTAGCAATGATTTAAAGTAAGGGATGATCCAGTGTGCTCACAGTAATTCAGAAAGAAAACAGAACTTCTGTTAATGAGCGATTTCTTTCCTCGTTCTAATCTAATTTAGAATTTGGAGTGAGTCTGTTGGAGGAAGTAAAACAAATTCTTTCGACTGTGGAACATGGGGTTGGAGTCCAATGAGGCCAATAATTTAAACAAGATAGAGAAATCACTGTTAGGATCTTTTACTGTCCATGTGTCAACTATGTCCCTGAAACATAAATGTTGGGTCACTTACATTTTTTAGATTGAGTTTAGAAAAGAATGTAGGATTGACTCAGGTGTGCTTTTTCACACACAAAAAAAAATGCTGAAACCACTTTTCTTTTATTTCTTAGACTGCATTTCCCTCTTTATGTTCACATTATCTTTCTTTTCCCACAAAGGAATTCTGAGGTATCATCCATGTTCAAAGTAAGGCTGGAAATATCTAAGGCATTCCCTCTATTGAGAATTCACTGGGATTATCTAGAGACCATGATTTCTTCTGATCTCCCTTCTCTAAACGTGTTCCCACCAGATGACCTTCGGGAAACACAGAGTGGAGGATTACCAGGGGTTCCATAAGTGCTAACAGCTTCTTCAAGAGAGTGTGACATTCAGGCTGGGGGGGAAAATGGACTACTCATTTGTTTTTGCAAATATTGTAGGACATTTTGCACCAAGCACTGTCCTTAATGCTTTACAAAATACTAACTCATTTAATCCTCGTGATAACCCTCTCACCCCAGTGTACAGAAAAAGAAACAGAGACATGGAAAGCAAGGTAAAAGTCATGCAGCTGGTTGGTCGTGGGGACAGGATCCAAACCCAAGCAGTCTGACCCCAGGGTTAGTGTAGTTTTAATAAGGCCATTGGGCCTTCTGCAGGATTTCACTATGGCAACCCCACTACTCAGGTTGCAGGCAGCATGTTGAGAGTCTAGAAATCCGTCCATCTAGCACAAAATAGCTCATTTCTCGACCTGGTCCAATAACACTTTCCCCGTTTGCCTAAAGGTGGAATACCTTGAGTCCTTACTTGCCTGTGCATTTAGGTATAACCTGCTATCCACATGCTAAGTTTACACAAAGTGGAGACCAACAGAAGAGGAAATGGGTAAATATCAACGTAGAAATGCATTGGTATTCATCGGGACTCTCTCTAATCGCAGGTGATGAAGTCCCACTCAAATCAGCTTAAGCAAAAAACTTAATTATTGGCCCACGCCTGAGAGAACAATGCCAAAGGGATAAGGAGCTCCAGGAATGTGTACCTCAGGGATTTGCCAGCATTCTCTTTTATCTCTGCTTGAGTTGCTCCCAATTATTTGTTTTTTTTCTCTTCCATTGCCAATAGGCTCTCTCCACAAAGTAAAGAGATATCACTGCAGGGAAAAGCCTCATCTCCAAACCCCAGTGGAGAAAGGATATAAGTCTCAGGGAAGACCTCTGATTGGCTCTGCTTGAGTCATAGGATCCCCCACTGGCTCAAACACTATTGCCAGGATGATGTGTGAATACAGCGTGAAGCGGGATGAGGGCTGGTTCTCCTCTGCCCCAAACCCACAATGAGTGGTCAGAGGCTAGAACCAGAGAACTTAGAATGAGTTCGCATGCTGGTCAGAAAGAAAAAATAATCAAAATTACTGCCACAAGGAGGGTATATCACCCTGAGGGATGTGGGTGAGGAAGGGGTATTATTATGTTGTATATTTCTGTGTCTGTGTGTATATACACACACATACACACATACATACAGAGAGAGGGGAGGGGAATGGAAGGAAGGGGAGTAGAGGGGAGGAGGAAAAAAAAGAGGAGGGAAAGAGAGATTCAGCAAAAGAAAATTTTGGAGGTTTAATTCCACCACCACCCCAACCCTCACAACTTAGTATATTTTTAGGCTGATTAATCATACTTTTTCATTAGATAATTCTAGAGGCAGAAAAACAGGGCTAAGGCAGGAAAAGTTAAATAATCTTTTTAGGAAGGAGAAAATGGTCTTAAAAATGAGGCTCATATTTCATTATTTGGAATAAAAAATTTCAACTCTCTTTCTGTGCTTTTCTACATTTCACAAATTCAGGTAAGTGAGGTCAAGGAAAATAAAAGGGAGATATTTGCTCTAAAATGGAAGAGTTGATAAATGGGAGAAACTCTGTCTAGAAGTGGACTGGAGATGATCCTTGCTGAAGTTCAGGCCCATGTTGGAGAAAAGAAAAAAAAATTGCTAACCTCTTGCTGAGAAGCAAAGTTGGTTGAGAAATTTGGATGAAAGAAAAAAAGGAAGTGGGGGAAAAATTTCAAATGAGGCTGCAGGAATGAATTAGAACAGACCTGGAGACTAATATAAAGAACACTTACTCACTGGTAAGCTCATGCTGAGGTGCTCTGACCTCAGTTGCTCTTTAAGGAAAAAAAAAATCTCTTTTATTGGTTGCTTCCACAGAGATTCTTCAGCAGAAAAACTGTTGGAGGTCTGCAAGGTGTGTGCCTTAGGCTTTGTCATGCCTGAGCAGAAACCTGTGGAAACTGAGGAATCATCTGGAATTAGTGTCAACATTGAATATGTCCAATTAAGTCTGTGACACCTTTTCTCTAATTGGCACTAAACCTAGGCCTCTCTAACTTGCAGGTGCACACTCATCTCCTGGGGATCTTGGTGAAATTCAGAATCTGGTTCAGTAGGTCTTGGGTGGGGCCAGAGAATCTGCATTTGTAAAGAATTTCCAAGGAATGCTTTGTTGCTGGTCTTCAGGCCACACTGTGGGTAGCCAGGCTCTAAATGGTTTCAGAAATCCAGGGGATTGTGCAACTAATTCAGGGCTATCTCCCCAATTTCCTGAGGATGTTTGCATCATAATTAAATGCTACATCAAAATGAACTAATTGTTGACATCCAATGTCATGGGAGTACACTCAAGTTTATTTTGAAGTGGCATTTGGTTGGGACTGAAGAAGTTTTCAGGAATTGAAAAGATGACCCTCAAATTAATTAAGAAAGTCAACTTATATTAACATCACATCCACACAGGAAAGTTCTTAGATTAACTTTGCAGGGAAGAAACCATAAAAAGCTAGAGAAATCAGTGCTGCATACAACTAGAGATGCCTGGGCCAGTCATGTTCAGCTTTTTCTGGACATTAAAATCCCCTGGGCATCTTTAAAAATATAGATGCCTGGACCCCACTCCAGGCATGCTGATGCAATTGCTCTCGAGTTTAGCCCGGGCATCTGCATCCCCATGCATTGTATTTTCTGTATTCTATGGTTTGACCTCTTAGGCCTTGTTGACTCTGGAAAGACTATCATTCCCAGGGCGAGCTAATTCCTCCTTAGTAGAAACAATCTGGGCCACTCTCTACCTGCCCTAATCACCCCAGGGCCAGGGACTAGACAACTAAGTATAGTCCCTATGTCCAGAGCATGCTGAAATTATTCAAAGGAGCCAATCTTAGCCCTGCTCACCATGCCTCATCCATCACTTCCCATGGAAACCACCATAAAGGCTCTTGCCCACATTCTCCCTCTCCATCTCCTGATCAGCCTTGTTGCTTCCTCATATGGCTCTCCATGGCATGGCATGCCAGCTCTTCTTTGAATCTGTGAGTATAACAAACTTCACTTTCAATGGCAGTCTTCTCCTGATCTGTTGACCTTGCCATACCTTAATACTAATAAAACATATATTTTAAAATGGTGTAAGAATTTTTCACTTAAAATCAGTTTTCAGCCAAGATTGAGAATCACTGCTAGGAAACAGAAGAAGCCCAGCCTCAAAAGTTTTCTTCAAGTTACACTAACAAGTTTTTCTTTACAGAAGGACAACTTTCAATAAACAAAAGCAGATGGAAAAAAAAAAAAAAACATGGTTGAACACCTGTTTCTTCCCTCCAGTACTGGGTAACTGGTAAGTGAGTAGATCTGGAGAATTATTTTTTTTCTTGTTTGTTTGTTTGTTTGTTTGGGTGTTTAGGATAGCAAAGGTAATTGTGAGTAGGAAAGAAAATGAAAATCAGTTTCCCAGAGCAAGAACGCTGCCATGGTTTCTTCAATCAATTTTTAATAAAGAGAAGATACACTGAAAATACCAAATTGCTGCAAGAACAGCAGAGAAAGTGTGTTACAGCGGTCAGTGGGCACGCCTGGCTGTTCAGTACTGAGATGGGACTACTCTGAGTTGAGATGCGTTGTAAGCGTGAAATATACATCACTCTAGGAGTGCCACGAACCAAAGGAGAGGTCTTGTGTTACCCCCAGTCCAAGCCCTCTCCATCCTGAATACGTATCCTTTTTGGTAAATAGGGAAAGACAGAGGAATACAAAACTAAATAAAATAAAATAAAATAAAATAAAATAAAAAATCCGCTGATCTCTTTTCTTCCTAGGTAGCCTTGGGGTAAAACTTTTGGTTATTAAAGAAACAATAAAAAACCTTAATTAGTTTTTTTTTTTTTGAAATGCAAGCTCACCGTAATTAAAAGTTGGAAACTGTTTCAAAATGTTATTTGCAATACAAGAAGTTATACAAATTTGATTATCAGCATTTCTCCAAATTAGACCAATTAGCCTTCTCTCTAATTAATGATATGTTTAACTTTAAAATTAACACACTGATAATCAAGTTGGAACATAACAAAATATAATAGGCATGTTTCCGAAACACATGAGACTTGAAATGTAATGTTTGTGTGTGGATAAAATTTAACTATTAGCATGGAATATTCTAGGTGCCAGTCCTGCTTTACCATGTGGACAAATAGTGGAAATTCTTATACATGTTTAGGTCAGACCACAGTGGCATTTGGTCTTCAGTTAAGGGGACAGGATCCTTTGTGTCCTGCGTTCCTGGATCAAGAGACTGGCTAGAGTCAAAATTAGAGTTTCATTTATAATCAAACTTTAAAATTTTCCAGATTGGATGATGTTGCTTTACTATAAGGAAGGTACTTAAAGTTTCAGTTGACTCATAAGCATTTAAACGTTAGGGATAAACCACAGAGCAAACTTTTGCAGATGGAGTCAAAATGGTTAATAAATTAGGAAGAAGAGACAAGGTCTGCAGCACGGGATTTCTCCACTGGCTTTGCTTCAGAGAAAATGGCCAATCAACTGTAGAACTTTGTTCAGATCACAGTCAGAATTTCCAATTTCAGCTTCAACGGTATGGATGGACTCAAGAAGATAAGCTCTCAGCTTCCAGAATGAAATTATGAATTGTAGAAAATGCTGTAATCAGACCAAAGCAGAGCTATTGCCTGAAATGTTTAAACAAACAAACAATTGGGAGGTAACTGTAAATTATTTTAACACCTCCATCCCTACTTTGGGCCTTAGTAACACAGATACTCCTTTTTCTTGATCCTGACTTCCATATTAAGAGCTCCGCTGTGTCATATGCCTTCAAGGTTCTGCCAGTTGACCGCTAGCTTAGGTTAATCTGTATTAAAATCTTATCTCACTAGTAACAGGAAAACATTTTAATTGATGCCTTCTAGAGACACGGCTTAGCTACCTTATGCTTGTACCGATACAGAGGGTTAGAACCATAGGTCTGACAATTCACAGAGTAAACATAATACATCTCTCTGGAGCATGAACCTTACTTGAATATTGTATTCTCTCAACAAGAGTGTCTGCTTTAGGGGCGTCTGGGTGGCTCAGTCTTTAGGCATCTGCCTTCAGCTCAGGTCATGATCCCGGGGTCCTGGGATCCAGCCCGGCGTTAGGCTCCCTGCTCCACGGGAAGCCTGATTGTCCCTCTCCCACTCCCCCTGCTTGTGTTCCCTCTTTCTCTGTCTCTCTCTGTCAAATAAATAAATAAAATCTTAAAAAATAAAAAAAAAAAGAGTGTCTGCTTTGACCCAGGCACTGGTTTAGGTACTTCGGATGTCTCAAACACTAGTAAGTACCCTTTCCCTTGTGGGACTTACGTCTAATTGGGAGTGGAGAGAGAACACTCCACTCAAACACAGATATGTGAGGAAACACTTATATAAAAATTATTCAATACAATGAAAAATTTAGATTTATAAAAAAGAATCATTTGAAGTGGGTTTATTTTACGCAAAGGTCCCAGTCCATACTGATAGTGGGTGTGGGGTATGTGCAGAGAGGTTTGTGACACAGATCCTTTTCTCTGCTTTTAGAAGTGCTTCAATGAGAATGTTCTAGAAGACTAAATCTCAGTTCAGAGGAATGACAATATTGGTAGAAATTTCCAGCTGGGTCGGTGATTTGGTGTCACTTTCTACAATTATATCAAGTGGCTTTGAGTCACTACCTATCTATGCAGTAGTCACATGGCCTGTGTGAGCTGGTATTTGGAATCATGCCTTAGCTTAAAGGGGTTGTTTCTGAGAAAAATGGGCAAAGGGAAATATACACAGGTATAATAGGTTAATTTTTTTACAATGAAAAACAGGAGCATTTGTCCTTTTCCCAGAATCCCGCTTTTTTTTTTTTTTTTTTCCCCATTGCCCCATCCTCCACTTCCTTGCATTGAATGTGAGGGGGTGTAAAATCTGTTCATTTACAACATGCTCTTCTAAGGGCAAGAGGAATCCAGGACCCCTGCTTCACTTTAGTGTTGTTAAAAAGAGAGAGAGAGAGAGAGAGAGAGATGGTGTCTTGAAAGAAATGCTGCTTTGCTTGAAGCCTTGGAATCCCCTGTGACTAAAACTTCCTTGGTGTTCCTCATAACAGTTGTGACTACAGAGTCCTCGGATCCGTGTGGTTAGAACTGGTTCACCTTGGTTCATGAGACATCATTTAATGTTACAACTCAGATGGAGGCTGAAAAGGAAAGCTGAAAGAATTTTGAGCAGAGGCAGATACACCATCAAGCCAGTGAAGCTTCAGCTGCAGGACCCTTTGCCTACACTAACATTAACCAGGTCCTGTAGAGGTCCCAGTACTGCAGTCTTTTGGTTACCAGTCTTTGTCTAATTTGAAAAAGTAGATATATTAACTACATTCCCTTAAGCCTGCTAAATTGTTCCATTTCAACTCTGCTCTAGCATGCTTGCCCTGTGTTTGGTGACATTGGAATAGCAACCAGTGTTTTAATAGTTAGTCGACAAAGGGACATTCATTTGGGAATATATTTAGTTTGGGTTACTGGGCTATATTTTTGTGGTGTGCAGTCACATACACGTAGAGTGAGGCCATTGCCAGTGAACCCAAAGCAGGAATGGTTTCCACAAATATTCCTGTCACCTAGTACTGATTCTCCTGGTTTCCCTTCATAAAGATCAGAGCCATGAATTGTTTTGTGATATTAATATATCCTATGACACACACCACTGAAAGTATGTGGGTAGTAGAGGAGAAACAAAATTTTGAAGTACACAGAGCCAGAAAGTAGTCTGTAGACAAGTCTTTCACAACAAACATATGAAAATTGTAGGTGTAGGATTTGTTTCTCATTGGTATCTAGTCAAAATAAAACTTCTCTCCTATCGGAAATAATCGCAACAAACACAGTAGCGTGTGTAATTATAAATTCACCATACTTTGTTTTTCCTTTTTGAACAGAAGTACAAAACTAACATTTGTCAGAATCTCTGTGTTTGTAAGTCACAAACTTATGGAATACTAAAAAACAAAACAAAAAACAAAACAAGCCAAGCAAACAGACAAACGAACAAAAGAACCCACAATATGCCTATAAGTAAAGTCACATTTTGTACATCTTAAGAATTCTGAATTGTGTTTTAGAATCTTTAATGCATCTTGTCCTGACAGTCAGGTGGTTCCTAGTGGAACAGCATGTCAGTTTGCCACTGATCCAATAAAACTGGCTAAAGAAGCAAGTGTGAGAGTAACAACACGCCTACCTACATAAATAATAAGCAATGTGGGTTGCGTAAGAGTGATGTGAGTACACAATTATGTATCCCAAGACAATAGAGTGGCAATTTAAAATCATTTAAATTGCTCTTGTGTATGTTTTCATTTCCACTTAATTTTGTATTTTTTCAGAATTATTGATTTTTTTATCCAAATTCAATATGTCAGGAAGAAAATATCCTTGTGGAAGCCAAAAACATAACTTGGAAGAAAGAAGAATGAAAATTTTACATATCAAAGACCCTTACTACATAAGTACTGAAAGTAAAATCATGAGGACAAGTAGAATCGCAGTAGTCTAGAAAATATAAATTATGAAAATGACAAGAAGAGATAAGGAAGATCAGGAGAATCAGGGAAACTAACAGCAGAAGAAAGATGAAATTGCTATAAAGTCAGCTTGTATGGACATCAGCCATCAGAGCATCTAAGAGGTCAATGACTCCTTCATTTTGATGAACCCATTGACTTAAATAAGCACCACGATTTTTTATTTTTGCCTGTCACAATGAGAAATAATGTCATTCAATCCCATTTAAAGGAAATCAGATGTTTTTCTAAAACTAGATCCCAATAATATTTGCAGTGAATCAAGCAGAATTTATTGTATTCAAAAGAGATGCTCCTCAAACAAAAAATTAAGAAAATTGAGAGTAGCCAAACTTGTATGGATCCCGGATACCCCAGTGCAAGACTGGAGGTCGTATATATTATTTTATTTATAAAGTACTCTTAACAAAACCAATGCTACTTAATAACTCAGATTTTCTGGATGAATATATTGAAAGCCTTCAAGACTATGCTACAAAGATTAAACACCTGTTTACTTGGATTTCATGTAAATAAATTAAAATGCATCAAGACAATGTCTTAAACTTAAGAAAGAGCAGTATCTCTTTTAAGCGAGTAGTTGCAGTTGCTATGTTTTTAAGTGAAGGTGATCTGTCCTTCAGAAATTACAAAGTTGCAATCTTTAAATAATGAAAACTTCATGGATAACTTCAAGTTAATTGCTGAATTGATTTATTTTTGCACAAGCCCTGGGAAAATGTCAAAATGGACAAGATGCAACTTTTTATCCAAAAGAATTGATCAAAGTAATTGGAGATCCTTTTGAAGTAGCAGATCAAATAAATAAACCAGACATCAAATGTCATTGCATTGTGGTAGAGGCTGCAGATGTTATAAACACAGATTATTGCTAATTATTGGATATTTCTGTTACAGCAGAAAACCTTTTATGTGATTTTAACCTTTTCACCAACTTAAGACTGTATATCTGCAATGTTACTCAACAAAATCAAACTAGTCCTGGACAATTATACTCTGTCATTGAACAACATTTTAAAGTCATAGGACCTAATCTTTGGGAAAGACCTGCCCCCACAGAGTCCAAAGTTGTTTACTACTTCATCATTTTGCAACCTTTATATGTTGTCTCTACAGGTCTGTCTTGTCAATGGAATATTTTAAAATCCTTGTCAGCTTTTTGGAGTTTTGTTTGTTCGTCTGTTTTAAGAGTCTAAATGTGATAAGATGGCCTGTTGTAAAATATTAATACGCCTTGATGAAGCTGTTGTAAATTATAAATAGGACTCTATGGTTTGAATCCTTGAAAGCAGACTGAAAACACTAACATGAAAAAATTCATTTAAAAAGAGTGGATGAAGCTCGGAGGATGCCTGGGTGACTCAGTCAGTTAAGCATCTGCCTTTGGCTCAGGTCATGATCCCAGGGTCTGGGATCAAGTCCTACATCAGTTTCTTGCCTAGCAGTGAGCCTGCTTCTCTCCCTCCCTCTGCTGTTCCCCCTTCTTGCACATGCACTCTCTCTCTCTCTTTCTCTCTCAAATAAATAAATAAAATGATTTTAAAAAATGAAAAAAAAAAAAAAGAGAGACAATGGTTAACACCTCCACAGGTGACCCAATTAGTGATGTGGAAACTGGACAAGGACATTGCAATAAGTTTGTATTAATTACATCACTCACATTAGCTCTTTCATTTCATATTTGACTCATTTTATGTGAGTTTTTCCCAATTCTTTGATAAACAAATTTAAAGGGGACAAAAGAAGGTATTCTTCATATGAATCCAAATCAGGACTCTGTAATCTTTCACTTATTTTATCAAAATATTCCAAAATAATTTTCCACATGTAAATAATGTCATTGAGCTTCAGCCTTTTTTTTTTTTAGATTTTTATTTATTTAGCTAAGTCAAAGGATTCATCAAAATGAAGGAGTCATTGACCTCTTAAATGTTCTGATGTCTGATGTCCATACAAACTGACTTTATAACAATTTCATCTTTCTTCTGCTTCTAGTTCACAGATCATCCACTCCTTAATTTTCTCCTCCCCTAGGCACAACCATGGCTCCTGGTGGCCACTTCTCCACAATGGGTCAGGAGAGGACATATTTTCCTTTAACAGGAAGTTTGTGATGTTTTCACTTGGATAAAAGTGCTATCTTTAATCTCTATGGTCTGCTGAATCTCCACCCCAGTTACGAAATGCTTGACTCTTCCTTTCTTCTTTCATCACGCAGAACCACAGGGTCCCTGAGTTCCTCACCTCAAGGGCAAGTGGCTATTACCAGTGCAGGATGTAGAAAAAGCATGAACATGAAATTAGAAAGAAGTAAGAGGGATTTGAAAAACAATTCCTTGGTTATCTACACATTAATTCATTCATATAGCCAACATATATTCATGTGTGTGTGCACGTGCATGCGTGTGTGTGTGTGAGTGTGTGTGTGTGTGTGCTGAAAACCTCTTACGTTCTAGAACAGATGTGAGAAAACCAAAAATAGTATTTTCAAGCCTTGGTACAAGGAAACAATGACTGCAGATTTTGAACAATTGACCTAGTGTGACTAGTGAAAGTAATACCAAGATGTTTGCTCTTTCTGTTTTTCTCTTTTCATCCACCTGCCCCCTTCATTCCTCCAGAAACCACTATGGCCAATGAATCAGAACAAAGTGCTAGACTGTATTAAAGTCAACTTAGCTAATCTTGAAATGACATTTTCCAACCCCTGCTTCTTTCTCTTCTATTCTGTTTTCAGATATTTGTTCCAACTGCTGTCCTAGCTGAATAACAGCAATCCTGGAGACCACTATGAAATTTCTGGCTACAAACACAGAGGCAATAATCACACAGCTACAACAGCTTTCCATGGACCTCCACATGAGTTTCACCTTTGCAATTCCACTTTGGTCATTGTATATCTTGGTGTTTTAGCATCCCCTCCACTTTGTCTCATATCCAGAGCTTCAGGAGGAATGGCTAGTGGCTCTTTTATCTGATTCTGCAAATTACCTTTCTGAACTTTCACTTACCTGCTCTGTTCACAATTACAAAAGGTCTAATTCATATAATCAATCCTTATCACATAACATTAATAATGGCACTGATACCCTTATTAAATTCTAACCAATACAGAAGTGGCTCCAGGAGACTAGAACATTAAAAATGAGAATCTGGAATTGGTTTTCTCATCTGACTACATATAAAGATATTAATTCCTTTATTGCCATGGTAAATAGTAAACTGGTAGTCCATGGCATGCAGTGGCAAACAATATGTAAATTATCACCTATAGTCACTTATGATCAAGTGTCCTCAGAAGGCAAGTCTCAGTATGACAACGTAGCTGCTGCTATAGAATATTTTAAGGGAGTTAAAGAGTATAAAATCTTTGGGTTTGGTTGGGTGCTTTGAAATATGCTGGAGACCTAAGAAAAAGATTACCATGAGCTCAGGGCTTTAATTGGCCAGATAAAAGTCCAATTATAAATCATAGCTTCTGTAACTGCCCTCCAAGAAACCCTTATTTCCTGGAGCTCCAACGCTAAGATTTAAAAAAAAAAAAAAATTTTTTTTTTTTTTAAACCTCACAGTCTCTCTTATGTTAAATTTAGGGCGTTAAAGAAGTGGGACCATTGAAGAAAATGGAATGGGGTCATGCAAACAGTTTCTGATGAGATTGAAGACATTAACCTTGATTTGGTAAAGCCTCTTTTCCAGCAGAAGCAGGCTTTTCTTCCCTATTTGATGAGACTAGTGTCCCCTTGTCTGAAAAACTTATAATGACCTCCAATGAGATTAATTTCCTGGTGGGAAAACTTCTTCCTTAAGACCTAACCTCACCACCTGTTTTGCTTAACAGCTTAACTGAGGTATAGCCCACATACCATACAATTCACTCAAAGTATGTGTACTTCAGTGACTTTTAGTATATTCACAGAGTTGCACAACAATTACCACAATAGATTTTAAAATACCTTCATGACTCCAGAATGAAACCACAGCTCCTTAGCTACCATCCCTCCAATTCCTCCATCCCTCTCTCCCTCTCCCCCGAGCACTAGGGAGCCAATAGTCTCCTCTCTATCTCTATGGATTTACCAATTCTGGACATTTCATATAAATGGAACCATAGAATACATGATCCTTTTTGTCTGAATCCGTTCACTTAGTATAATGTCTCCAAGGCTCCTCCATGTTGTAGCTATATATCAGGTCTTTATCTCTGTCTATTGTTGAGTAATATTCCCTTGTATGGCTATAGCACATTTTATTTATGCACTCATCAATTAATGGACATTTGGATTATTTCAACTTACCGGTTGTTATGAATAATGCTGCTATAAACATGGTGTACCACTTTTTGTGTGGACATATATCTCCATTTCCTTTGGATACATACCTAAGAGTGAAATTGCTAGATCCTGTGATATCCACAAGCTTAGGGAAATGAGAATGCTGAAGTTGGTTTATTGTGAGATCTACTGACTCATCCTTTAACCTTGTTCTATAAGAGTTTCCAGAGAACACTATCTTTACTACGACTTTGAGAAATACATTGGTGAGCCTCCTTGAAGGCTTCTGTAGTAATTATTCTCTGCTAATCAAGAATGAGAGAGTAAGTTGCTACTACCAAACCAAGTTCTCTAAATTCAATGGGGATAATGTGTCTTAAAGTAGTGCAGGCCAAGTGTTGGCATTCGGTTGTCAGGGCAAAGGCAAGCATAGTTACAGTATTGAGCATCAGAGAAAAATCAGTAATCAGAATGGCTTGACCTGCAGAGAATATTGATGTTAGTTCATTGGTCATTGTGTCCCTAAGAATGAAATAGGAGGGCAGCTATTTAAAATCTTACTTGAGAATGAGATCTTGCCATTTGCAACGACGTGGATGGAACTGGAGGGTATTATGTTGAGCGAAATAAGTCAAAAAGAGAAAGGCATGTATCATATGACCTCACTGATATGAGGAATTCTTAATCACAGGAAACAAACTGAGGGTTGCTGGAGTGGGGGGTGGGGTGGGAGGGATGGGGTGACTGGGTGATAGACACTGGGGAGGGTATGGGCTCTGGTAAGTGCTGTGAATTGTGCAAGACTGTTGAATCTCAGATCTGTACCTCTGAAACAAATAATGCAATATATGTTAAGAAAAAAAAAGAAGAAGAAGGTAGCAGGAGGGGAAGAATGAAGCGGGGGAAATCGGAGGGGTAGACGAACCATGAGAGACGATGGACTCTGAAAAACAAACTGAGGGTTCTAGAGGGGAGGGGGGT
Organism: Neomonachus schauinslandi; assembly: GCF_002201575.2. Taxonomy (NCBI): domain Eukaryota; kingdom Metazoa; phylum Chordata; class Mammalia; order Carnivora; family Phocidae; genus Neomonachus; species Neomonachus schauinslandi. Next base: position 14,486,603 of record NC_058403.1, read on the forward strand.
GGGAGGATGGGTTAGCCTGGTGGTAGGTATTGAGGAGGGCACATTCTGCATGGAGCACTGGGTGTTATGCACAAACAATGAATCATGGAACACTACATCTAAAACTAATGATGTAATGTATGGGGATTAACATAAGAATAAAAAAATAAATAAATAAATAATAAAATAAATAAAATAAATAAAATAAAATAAAATCTTACTTGATTTGTGTAAGTGGAAAAGCTCTGAGGAACAGAAGATTGATTTAAATCAGCAAAATAGGGAGTCACATGCCCTCAAACAATTCTCAGTCTTGAATTAGCTCATAGTTCCAGAGTCCCCTGAATAAAGGAGAAACTGGGTCACCCCAAGGAAGGGCCCTGCTATATTACTGAAATGTAATGCTACAAACACTTTCCCTAGCATTTCCCAAAAGGAACTTCAGACATTGAGCAGGGTGACTGTGCACAGGGGAAGAGAAAATAACTAGGATTTCAGTGATTGATGGGCACTGGCTTTGAGTCAACTAACACCTAGAGATCTAAAATGTCATTGTGGTCTACTGATTAGAATGCGGATATATGGCAGTGAGGTGATTAGTGGAGTTTGGGCTCAGCTATATCAGTAAGCCAAAGGGGTTCCCAAACCAAACCCATGGTTATTTTCTAGCTCTGGATTACATTGTTGGAATAGACATACTGAGCAACCAGCAGAATGCCTACATTGATTTCTTGACCTGTGGAGTGAGGGGTATTATAATTAGAAAAGCCAGGTGGAATCCCCTGGGACTGCCTCTACCTACCAAGATAGTAAACTGAAAACAATACTGCATTTCCAAAATTAAGTCCCCCATCAAGAACTTGAAAAATTCAGGAATGATACTACCACATCTCTATTCGGCTTTCCTAACTGGCCTGCATAGAAGACAGATCTTGCGGAATAAAATGGATTAGTGTAAATTTTATCAGATTGTGATTCCAGTGCAGCTGTTGTTCCAGATATGTGTTGTTGTTGTTGTTGTTGTTGCTGTTAATGGACCAAATGAACATATCCCTAGCACCTGATAGGAACCTATCGATCTGTTAAATGATTTTTCTGTTAGTAATAAATCATCAAAACCAGTTTGCATTCTCCTAGCGGGACTAGCAATATACCTTCACAATCCCACATTAAGGCTCTTATCAACTCTCCAGCCTTCTGTTATAGTCTAGTGTGCAGGGAACTTATTGCCTCTCTCTTCTACTGGACATCACTCTAGCCCATCACATTGGCCATGCTGATTGGAGCTGATGAACAGGAAGTGGCCATTTCACTGGACAGCTTGGCATCTCTATTTGTCTAGACCCCCTCTTTAGTTTGGCTGTGACTACATTCCTCCAGCTAAGACCTTAGCTCCTGTCAGGCAACCCTCTTTTAGCCTATAGGTTTCACTAGGTTCTATTAACTATTCCTACCTCTTTCTTGCCCTTCAGATCTGGGGTGATGGTAGTTTCTCATTCTTGCTTGACATGGGATAGCTTACCATTCCTCATGGTTTCCATTATCACTGCTGTGTATTAGAAAGATTTTACCTAGGGGAAATTCTTTAAATAAAAAATTAGGAATCAGCTAATCAGTAATCTAGGCTTTACTTTACTATCCCCCCAAATCCTAAAGAAAATGTGTTACTTTCCCTTATAGGTAAGAATGTTCATTTAATTTTACTTTCCCCTCAGGGTGAGTATATCCCTGTCACTTTATGAATAAAATATCTTAATTAAAGAACAAATTCCCTTTTGACTTTAATTATAGGCTCTGTTTCCTATATTATTTTCATTACCATAATGCTTTACATTTGCAAAATCTTCCCTTCTATTATGATTCTTTTGACTATTCAAGTAGCAGAAAATCTAACTCAAACTACGTTCAGTAATGCAAACAACTTTCTGATACGTACACATGAGGTATTGGTACACATACCTAGTAAATCCAAAGGTATACTAGATTCAGATTAGTCCTGACCTAGGGGAGTTACTAATTTTGCAGTGATTCTGGCATCAGAGCATGTGTATTTAGTTACTAGGTTGAATTAGATGTTTCTGAACACAACTTTTAAAGTACATTCTTCATTAATGTTTTATCAGTGTTTATTATATTAGAGGTGCACAGAAGGCTTGACTTTGGCCACAGATTTGGCCAAAATCTGCTCTTCAGATTCACTTTTAGTCTCAGCCTTCAGAAATCTGAAGATCTGGATGCCTATTTCAATGCCATTTCTGCCTACTTGATCTGATTTTTGCATGATTAAGGATCCATGATAGCATATGATCACAAAATCTTAATCAGATAAAACATTAGGAATATGAACAAGGCATTTTATTTAGATTTATTAGTAATACCTGACTCTTCCCATGTAAATTTAGTAAATATTCTAGTTACGATCTGGCCTAAAAAAATCTTATTTTTTTTTTTATATTTCAAGTCTCTTGTTCATAGAAGTATAATGATTATTACTGCATGAGAAAAATTAATGATTTCTGTGAATATTGCTGTTTGAATAATAACATTGAATGAAAAACATTAAAATAGTTAAATATGGAAATAAAATGATAACTATTACAAAAGTAAGAGAAAATACATAAGCTACATTACTTTAAGACTACTATACTATTTTAGAGCTAGCAAATATAAAATTGAAATAATAATACAAGACAGAATTACAGAGATTAGGTATAAACATATTCTAGTCTTATAAACTTACTTGTTGTACTAGTATTCGTGTTAAACAAAATAAACTTTAAGGATTCTTTTTATTTTTAAATCTATTAAATTTATTTCATGTTATATAGATCATAAATCTTAAAAGCCCTACAGGAAATTTATCACACCCCATAAAGATACATCAGAAGCAGAATATCAGCTTTGTTATCTAAAAGTTTTACAAGAAGAAAACATTCCAAAATTATAAGTAACTATCACCCATGGTAAGTCATCTTCTATATAAATGTCACTAAAAATACAGAGTTTAGAGAAATGAAGAAAGTAGGAGAAAAAATTTGAGATACCAAAATTTACTTTGTTCCCACTCATTCATCTGGTTTTTACTAGGTTATATAAAAATGATTTAAAAAGAAAATTACTAGGGTGCCTGGGTGGCTCAGTCAGTTGAGCATCTGACTCTTGGTTTCAGCTCAAGTCATGATCTCAGGGTTGTAAAATCAACCCTCACATTGGGCTCTGTGCTCAGCATGGAGTCTTCTTGGGATTCTCTCTCCCTCTGCCCCTCACCCTGCTCACTCATGCTCTCTCTCTGTCTCAAATAAATAAATCTTTAAAAAATAATAATAATAAAGAAAAAGAAAATTCCTTACTGTTTAGAACTTTGGAGGCCAAATATTTAAACAAAAAGCTTGACAAAATTATTGCTACCAAATGTCAACAATTCAGTAATTAAAAAATGAAGACTATTTTTTTATATGGTCCTAAGCTAATAATTATAGGTATAATGTTCTTTCAGAAAAGAAGTATGTTACTCTGCAACAAACCTATTCAAAATTTTCAAACATTTCAGATTAGCTCTTTGTCTCTCAGCTATGGAATTTAGCTATCCAAGGAGCAACTGGTGATTAAGTAAGCATAGTTATCTGCAACAAATCCTGGAAGTTGTAGGTCAAGTCCATTGTGTCAACTTTCCTTCTCCTGAGGACACTGTGATTTCCTCCTGCATCACAAATATGTGCACTGCTGGAAGTGTTGCTTTCTTTGAATAGAGTCCTCAGACTCCACATATGCCTATGCCTATGAATGCCACCATAGGAGATTTTTATAGTCCTTAACAGCTCATGCTGGGAAAATAATCTCTTCTCCACGAAGTCCAGCATCAAGACTTGTTGCCATTTCAGAAAAGTCTTCTTCTCTTTTGGTTATTTTCCGTATGTCATTATTAAAATCTCTGTAACTACATCTCTTGGTGTTAAAAGCAGTCCGTTTGCAAGCCAAACAACAAACAAACAAACAAAAAAGCTCACCACGACTTTAATTTTTGTATGCATAATAAAGATTTTCATCTTTATATTTACTTTCATTCATTGAATAAATTTGTTGAACACGTATTATATGCCAAGCACCTTCCCATTTTCTGTAAGACAGATCTGCCTTCCCCCTTGTCACAGATAAAAGAACTAAGAGTCAAAAAATATACTAAGCTACTTTTTCCAGAGCACAGACTAAAATCCAAATTTGAATCTTGGGTTTCTATCCAGCTCAATTATCTATGCTTTTTAATTGTGCAAATCTAGTGCATTTGGATTTAATATAATTATTGACATAGTTGAAGTCTACCAGACTGCTATTTGTTCTATATTTGTAGCCTTGGTTTTTCATTCATGGGACTTTTGTTTATGCATATTTTTTTAGAAAAATTATTGTTCTAGGGACTTCAATACAAATCCTTATTTTACCCTAGCTGACCTTAAATTAATACCATATCCCTTCACATATAATATCAGAATCTTAGAAGTGTGTAATTTTATCCTCTCTTTGTTTCTTTATGATTTTATTCACATATTTTACATGTAACGATGATACAACCCCACAGTATATTTTTAAATGGTAGTTGTCTTTTAAAGACATTAAGAGAATTAAATCAGCTATATTTACCCACATAATTAACATTTCCAATGATCTTAATTCAATCTTGTAGATTGGAGTTTAACTTGGGTATAACTTTTATTCAGCTTGAGGTATTTCATTTAACATTTTCTGTAGTAAAGGTATGCTATCATTTTTGGAAGAATTTTTCTCTGGAACAGAATTCTGTGATAAAAGTTTTCCTTTTTCTTTTTTTCCTAATTTTTTCCCCTTTCTTCTACTTCCAAATCTTTTATTCCATTATCATCCAGTTTCCATAATCTCTGATGAGACATCAATAATATTTCTTGTAGTCATTTTACTAGGTTTTTTTTTTTTTCCTTCATCCTTTCAGGCTGTTTTTAAGATAGTCTATTTATTTTTTATTTCAGAAATTTAACTACAATGTTCCCAATTGTAGTTTTGCTTATATTTATTCTGATTGGTGGTTGAGATCCTTCAATATCTATGGGTTGTTGTGGGGTTTTTTTGCCAAATTTAGAAAATTTTCGCCATGATTTCTTTACATATTTTTTATCCTTTTACCTCTTTTTTTAAATTTTTTTTATCCCAATTACATATATATTCACCCACTTAATATAGAATCACAGGTGACTGATACCCTGATCTTTTTTTGGTCAGTCTTATATATCTCTTTATGCTTCTGTTTGAAGCATTTATATTGATCTGTCTTCAGATACTTCTCTAGTATTCAATTTTTTTATTAGCTTGTCAATGAATATTTTTTATTTCATTTATTATATTTTTCAATTCCAGTATTTCTACCTGGTTATTTTCACAGTTCCAATTTCTTTTTTGAAACCCTCATCTGTTCTCTTATTATATGCATGTTTTCCTGTTAGTTCTTTAACATATTTGTGGTGGTTGTTTTAAATTTCTGGTCACTTACTTCTAAAATATGTGTCATATGTAGGCTTCCTTCCATTGAGTCTTTTTTTTTTTTTTCTTTTTTTTTTTTTTAAAGATTTTATTTATTTATTCATGAGAGATAGAGAGAGAGAGAGGCAGAGGCAGAGGGAGAAGCAGGCTCCCCTTGGAGCGGGGAGCCCGATGCGGGACTCGATCCCAGGACCCTAGGATCATGACCTGAGCTGAAGGCAGACGCTCAACCGACTGAGCCACCCAGGTGTCCCTCCATTGAGTCTTTTAACTCCTGATTATGGGTGAATCTTTTCTGCTTCTTCATATGCTCACGTTTTACTGTATTCCAGATATTGTGTATAGAAGAACAGTAAAGAGAAAATATAATTGGTTTGGTTTTATTATTTTCCCAAGGAATGCATATATATTGGGTAGGGTGAGGTGATAGTCTTTCAGATTTCTCCTAGATATGAGTAGAATAGTATTAAGCTGCAGCTTTCAGTACATGAATTTCATCTCTTTGCCACAGTTTTATTTGGATTAAGTTCTCATTGGTGCCACTGAGGGATGGAACACTTTGATTAATTTTTTTTTTTTAACTGAGAAGGGTTTTAGCTACCATTTCAAGTTGTTTGGTTCCATTTTTTTTTTTTAAATCAGCTCTTTTAGGGACCTGAAATCCAAGCACTCTGGCTCTGAATTCTCTACTTTCAGTCTCTCCTGAACTATTGTTTCAATAAATCTTGCAGTGTTGTGGAGCTGGGCAGAGAACTCCAGGACTAAGAGATTTATTTTTTATTTGGAGTCCTTCTAGAGCCAAATATATCCTGCTAGCATACTCTATCATCAAAAACTTGGCCAGTTTTTCTGCATCTCTGTAAAGTATCCGAGTCAAAGACAGGCTGGCTTCTCCCTGTAACTGTTTCCAAGCACAGAAGCTTTCATGGTTCTCTACATATCTATCAAGAGTTTGTCTTTCTCTGGAATTCAGTCTCCCAAGGTGTCTTTGCATCTACGCTTCTTCTCTCATCCTATAAAAAAATTACAATTTTTATTTTAATCCTTAATTTCTCTTGTTCATACCATGGATCCAACATATTTCATGTCCTTCTATATCCTAATTTGAAAAGGAAGGGAAATATTCTCTTTTTCCAAGTTGAACAGACCAACTGTAAACTCAGTAATCTTGATAATCTTATGTTTTTGTTTTCTTTTACATATAATTCTATTTTTAAATGTGGAGTCACTCCTCCTAAATCCTGGATTAATTATTTTTCTTTTCTAAATACTTTTGCATTTGAGTCTTCACTTGATAATATGTATATTTTATAAAATTTGCATTTTTAAGCATCCATATTGCTTTATCTATCAAAGGAGAACTAAAATTTCCATCTATAGTTTCATCTTTAAAAGAAGTAAAATTCCAAAACACACACAGATGGATAAAGGTCATTCTTAAAATTGCCGGAAACTCATTATGTCTACTCATTTGTTGATGGAAATGATGACTGGACATACCAAATAAAACTAATTTTAGGGCAAGAGCAAGGGGAAAATTTAATTAATTAAAAGAACCAAGATAATTACAAATAAAATAATTTAGTATATACAGAATTAATTTCATAAAAATATTCACTAATAGGGATGTCTGGGTGGCTCAGTCAGTTAAGCGTCTGTTTTCAGCTCAGTTCATGATCCCAGAGAGTCCTGGGATTGAGCTCCTTGTAGGGCTCTCTGTTCAGTGGAGAGCCTGCTTCTCCTTTTCCCTCTGCCTGCCGCTCCCCCTGCTTGTACTCTCTTTCTCTCTGCCAGATAAATAAATAAAATCTTTTAAAAAAGAAACTTATATGGATCATTAAGCTTTAGATAAAGAACCTTAAGATACAAAGAGGAGACATGAGGCTTGAATTTTGCAAAGTGCATGTGTACCCAATCATTAGAGAAACAAATTCTGACCTGAAGCTCCTGACTATAGATGTATTCATATTTGCCATGATTCAAAACCAGATTAACTATGAATGATAGTCATCACTTTGTTTGAAATCATCAAAAAATGGGTAAATAAATGGAAACCCAGGATGTAATATTATAGACCACTTTTCCAAGATCTATCATAATTGATGTTATTATTTGTCAATAGAGTAAAATATCAAACATCCATATATGCCTTACTAATAGTGAATCCAACAAATCCTTAGCTTTTATTAAATAGATTCTGATACTAAAAGGGGTTGACTTTAGAAGAAATCCTTTAGGATAATGATGTCCAGGCTGGAGTCTGTCAGTTGTTTTAAGTCAAGCAAGGGACATGTGTTTGTAAATGGCAAAAATACAGAAAGATATAGTAACAATGTTATGCTAAGGACCTAGACTCAAGAATAAAACTGCCTGGGTTCAAATTCAGGCTGTATTATTTAATAACTGTGTGATCTTGGTCATGTTATTTTACCCATGTTTCAATTTCCTTATCTGTAAAGTGGAGATTATAATAGTATCATTCTCACAGAATTATTGTGAAGATTAAATAAGTTAATATGGTATATTCAAAGCATCTGAAATAGTGCTTGGAATATAGTATGTACTACATGTTCATGATGATGATGATGGTCAAGTGTATCCAAATCTTGAAAATGACAAAAAACATTATTTTAAAAAGTTCTATTGTTTGTATTTTCAATAAGTTCTAAAATTTCTTTCTTCCATGGAAAAAAGAACTGTTATAGTCAGTCTAGTCAGGAATCTAGAACAAATGAAATCTTTGATTAACTGTTAAGGTACTTTGAGTAATAACTGTTGTTCGTTCTCCACTTAGGCATCAAACTTCCAGATTTAATTTCACTCCAGAATCAGTGAATGAGAAAATTTAATAGACCATATTTTATTATCAATTCAAGAAGCAACAAGTGACAAATATTCTTTGCTTTGAATTATTTATATCTTTCTAAGTGGATAAAAACTGCATCCTTCAGTGGTCATATGCAGAGAACTGCAAGATGCCCAGTGTCAAAGAAGCTAGAAGCTTTTCTCTGGAGATGAAGGATTGTGTGACTGGGGCAAGCTGATTGATCCCATGTTTTCTGACAAATTTCTCTCACCACTGTTCTGATGAGGGCAAAGGGAGAATAACTTTTTACAATCTTTTTAATCCTTGGCCAAAAAAATCATACTTTACTGAAACAATTTTAAGGTACCTCCTTGTCTTCTCTGTGGCTCTTTATGTAAGTCTACAACCAATTTTTCACAAGTTACCAAAATCTAACTTGGTCTTGACACTTAAAAATTATTCCAATATACCATCCCCACCCCTGTGCCCCCAGGTCAGGTCTTAGCAAGTGGAAAGCAAATTCTGGCAAAATTAACAATTACTGGCATTCTTTTTCTTTAAAACAAACTATGAGAAATCCACTGCTGGTGACCTAGTCAATAAAGAGCATACTAGTTTAAAATAAGATGTATAGTCTTTCATTACCTTTATTATATAGTGAGGAAACTCCAGGAAAAGTTGAGAACTTGTAGCCCTCAAATACAGATGATTTATAATAGAAAAACTGTTAATTTATGGTCCTTCACTTGGGATGTTAAGAAGGAAAGCATCTTTATAATCCATGCACCTTCTGCATTTCAGGCTTAACAGGTAGACTGGGTATCAATAGAAGACTGTTCATTTGAAGAAAGGCAAACACAGTCCATAAACTGAGCCAGGCCCACAGAGATTACCTATTTGGATCTTTCATATTTGGAAGGAAAAATAAAACAACTGAATAAGCAATGGAAACCAAAAGCCTTTGTGAGATAAAAGTTAAGAATGCAGTTTAATATAATGGCCATTGGCACACCTTATCTTTTTTTTTTTTTTGATTGATTAGTGTGAATAACATACTGTCTGTCAATATGTGTTGGATATTTTCCAGAGCATTTTGATTCCATCTGTGATACTGTCTAAAGGTTCAGGAGGGATGAATGAGAGATCAGGAAGACATCTGTGGGAGACAGGTCCTAGAATTCCTTACTTTCTTGACCCTGGAAGGTCACAAAGTATATATATTATTTTCACTTTGAAATTACCAGTACCTGGGAGGGAGAACCAGTGATGAAGAAGAAAGCAGGCCTTATAAAGACACAGGTACATATCATGTATGATGCCAGTTAGAGAAACAGTTACAAATTCAGCAGACTAATATTTTACTTTTTTGCTGTCCCTTTGCTAAAAGCTTTAAATTTCCCCTTATCTGAGTGTCATAAGGTCTCACAGGCCTTGAGTGTCACAAATCTCCCTCTCCCTGCTGGCCACAGATTATTGGAAAGGATCTTAGATTTTTATTCCTGTATAAAAGGAAGAGTGTACTTTTGACGTGTTAAGGAACAAAAGAACTGGAAGCTGTCTGCTTTCAAGTTGTGCTTCCTTTCTTCCCAAAGGCAGTTGTTAGTAAATAATCAAGTCATTTTAAAATTCTGGGTCCATATTTTCCATAACAGCTCAAAACATTTAGAACCCGTTGGTGATGTGTTCACATATCAGTTTGAGACAAAAAAAAAAATTGTGCTTTGTATGTTTGTTTTTTAGCTTTTAATTGCACTGGTAAGTTTTAAGTTAAGTTTACCTTTTTGTGAGTTAAATATTAGTAATGTTTAAGTCTGCAAATATGTCTTATTTTGTACAATGGTAATTTTTGAGAGTGATTTTCTTGCAAAGTAAATTGAGTCAACAATCAGGACATTATCATAGATAAAGAGTTCACACTGGCTTCTGCTTGTGTCGACTCTCTCACTGAAGGGGAAACTGGTCCTATTTGACAGTTCAATCTAGAAATAAATCAATTCTAAGTGCTCATATTTTGCTGGACTCTGAATAGAAAGAAATTTAATTTGGAGGAAACTCCTGCCTATAAAAAAAATCTCCCTCTTGACATTTGAGGTCTGCTGAACTGTCACTTCCACTTCTCTCCATACCCTTCTCTTCTGAATACTAAGAACTGAAATTATAAGTAATTTTGTGTTTATTTAAAGCCATGGAGAACCCTGGGAACTCCTGATATCTATTGACAGCTACACTGTGGGTCACAGGCAGGGACTCACAAAAGGGCCCTTTGATCAACACACAGCATAGCAGAGATGAGGGGACTCTCTCTACACCACACGGACAGGGGTCAGCTTCTTTTCAGGTAGCCCTGGACAACTGAGCTCTTTTCGGATAATTACTATGAAAAAGAAATCTCATTTGCAGAGGCCTCTATTAATCTGGTTTAGAGCATTCTAAACTGGAGGCTACCCATGTCTGCTTCAGAAGCTGTGCTAGGGAATCTT
>NC_058403.1:14497385-14508564 GCF_002201575.2 Neomonachus schauinslandi
TCGGAAAAGATGTTTAGTCGGAAAAGATGTTTACTGTTAAGAAGAAAGTTAGAAGGCATAAAATACATCCTCTACTCCCTAGATGTAAAATGATAATAGTACCTATGCTGAATACACGTCACAAAAAGCCCTAAGGTACAAAATGGCTTGGTGATATTGATACAAGTAATCATGGCTGCCTGTTCTCTTTAACTTATTTCTGGGTTTGACATGCCATTTTGTGGAGGAATGTTTCCACAGAATGCAGTGGTGGTTGATGAATCAGAGCTCAGTCCAGAGCTAGACTTTTTGGTGGGTGACCTTGGGCAAGTAATTCATCTCTCTGACCCTCTGTTCCCCCTTCCTAGGGCTCTTATCAGAAGGAATAAATCGATATGTGTAAAGCCTTCAGGAAAGTGTCTGGCATATAGCAAATACTTAAAAACAACCCCTGATAGTGTATTAAACTGCATCTATAAAATTGTCCTTTGCACTTCTGCAACTCATTTTTATGATTTTTCTCCAAGCTTCTTATGATCCTCTTTTTCAGTTTCTCCCCATAGTAAATAAAACTTAATCCCTGATCTTTCTATGGACTAAAACAATCTCAACTGCAGAACTGTGGCAGGTCTCTGAAAATTCTCCCTATTCAGCCCTCCACCACATCCTTCCCTTGGTCTCTATTTATTTCCAGCTTTAGCTTGTTTAGATGAACTTTTTCACTTCAAAGTTCTGAAAATCTTGTGTCTGCATATCAAACTCATTTTTGATGAGCATTTCTATTCACAGGCTAGGAGATTTTAGCAAACAGGAACACCTCATGAATGTCACTATTTGGAATTTTAAGTCTATCTACATCATATACATATATGTAATATATATAGTTTATTAATATGTGATTTATATTAGATGATAGATATAGATGATGATGATGATAGATAGATAGATAGATAGATAGATAGATAGATAGATAGATAGATAGATAATAGATGTCCCAAGTTATTCATTCTATGGAAAGGAGAGCCCCTTTTCCAAGTTTAGACTCCATTTAGAAATTGTTGTGGATTTGGCTTTTTGGATCAAACCTGAACTAATTGATTTGTATGAACAGGGCCATTAGTAAATTTCACTTTCAATTAAGTTTAATGATTTTATTTCAAGAAATTTCTAGCATCAAATAACTTTAAAAACTGATTATTAAAGCCCTTCAAAACCCCATGCGCTCCCTGTGAATGGAAGTGTCCATGATGCTCTAAAAAGAAATACTTAATGAAGTGCATTTTGGATTTTAAAATGAACTTCTAACGTCAATGAGTTTGATCCCTGACAGATGCACTTGTGGCAGGATTTGCCAACTCTGATTTAAAAACATCTCATCCTCAAAGAAGTAATCAGAATTTAATCTTCTCTGTTTCCATCTCTTCGTATCAGAACTGATTTGCTTCCACTGGGGAGGAGACGCTGACCTTCCAGCTCTAATCCAATTGCATGTAACTGCTCTAAAGGAGAGGGAAGGGTTTTCCCCCTCTCGTGATTTGTTGTGTAATAAATAGAGTTTCTATAATTTGTTGCATCTAATGTTTGATTTTATAACAATCTATTAAAGAACCTGCTTGGCTATTGATTATTTTTTAACATAGTCTGTATCAATCAAACTCATAAACCATTGTGCTTCCAGTACTTAAATGTGAGCGATAAATTATATTTTTCCTATAACCCTTTCTTTGTTATTATGGCATATTTGGGACAGAAGAGGAGGAGGAAGAGGATGGGGAAGAGAGAAGGACTGTCTCCAAGATACACTAAATGTTCCTTTTTGTTCCCCACCCTCATTACTTTTCATTGACTTTACTGTCCATTCCTACTGGCTACCTCACAGGAGAGGTTTGTGGGACACTTTGAAATGAGAACGAACAAACAAACAGTAAAAGGCAATCTGAAATAGATTGCATAGATTTGTGGAAACAAAAGATTCTTAAATGCCTCAAAACTATGTCCCTTATTTTCGGAAAAGACAAGCCCAGCAATATAGCCTTAAAACTCTCTGGAGAATTTTATTCACTTCCATATTCTGCAGGTGACTGGTTCTGATTTTTTTTAACAGAGTTGAGAATTTTTGGTTATTTTTTATTACACACTTTTTATCTCTTTAGCAAAGCTACTCAGTGTTTTAATGCTATTGTCTTATCTGAGATTTTGTAAAAGATCACAGACTTTTCGTGAACAACATAAAGATACTGTTTGTTGAAATCAGTGCTCAACTGAGAGAATACAATAATGTTCCTACAGAATATTGCTTTGGAGCCCAGCATTCATATCTCAATATATTTCTCAGTTGCAGTTGAGCATGACAGAAGGTTCGGTGGTGTCAGAATATAGTTCTCTCTGGTCTATTTCAGCCAAGTCCACATGCAGGCACATATGTGTATGTGTCAGAAGAGGATGGTTGTTGATTATTTTATTGATCTTGGTTGATTTAAATGGGCCGTTCGCTTTGCTATTCTGTTCTGTTTTTATTGTAGTATAGCAAATATTCACTATTAGCTACTGGCACGATTGCTCAATTAAATCAAAATACTATGTATCAGGATATATGTGTCTGGAAAATGCTCCGACATATATGCCCATTTGATGGTAACCTTTTGAGAGTATAGGCTTTATCTTAGTCTCCACTATTTCTAGTGACTAGCACAGTGCCTGATACATAGAAAATATTCCATATATATTTGGTAAATGTGTGAACAAATGAATTCAGTAGGGATGTGAGTAAGAGTTTGCATATACACTTGTGACCTTGGGCTGAAGGAAATTCACACTATGTTTTAAAATCTTGAACCAACTTCTAAAACTCAGGAGATTTTACATAAAATATTCAGTTTTCCAACTTATTTATTAAATCCAATTTCTATTTATTTATTTGTTTTGTTTTTGATAGGAAGATCTGGCAACACAGAGCTCTTCATCTCTATAGAGCGGCAGTTGGCTGGAGCTGAGGAATGGCTGCTCCTTTGGACGGAGAAGGCACCTGCCATAGGTCACACTGGATTTACAACCTCTTGTATAAATGCACCAAAAGATACCCGACCACACCATATTTAACTAAGAACACAAAGCAATGTGGGCTAAACTATTTTTAGGTGGTCTGATAATATGGACTAGATTTCAGACATTAGAGACAAAAGAGTAGACATGGAAAGGCTTTGATAGAGTTAAGTGTGCCTCAAGCTGGCTGTTTATACTAAGGAGGCCTGGAAGAGAATTATGTATGGAAGCATTTCCACACTTGGGAAATGCCATGAGTAAAGGCATAGAATCTGGACAAAGGTTATTCAATAAACATTTGGGGATGCGTATTTATTTAGAGATGTCACAGAGGAAAAGGAAGAATCCTTGCCTTCAGTCAGATTGGGAGAGTCCATAACTGTCCATTTTAGGAATGGGAAATTAAAACCTACGTATTGGATCAGCTATAAAAAACTAGGAATAGGTGAAGGCATTTTAAAATATTTTTAAAAATAAATCGATGGTTAAAAATTTCAAATATAGGTACAAGGAGGAGGTTTGACAATGGAAAAGGAGAGGAATTTGATGGATACTCAAAAAATTAGGTTAAACAATTGAGCCACAATTTGTTCTCATTATTCATTAATAATTAACATGGTAGACATCTCTGCATTCTTCTTGTAAGTGGATATATATTGTAGAAGTTTTAATAATGTGTTCTGAGAACTGTATCATAAATTTTCAGTATAAATAAAAACAAAAAAGTAAAAATAAATGTACATAATCAGCATTTAGCATTATTTAAAATCTCCTGAGTTTCCTAAGTATATATAATCAGCATTTCCTAAATATGTATTTGTTTCCTAAATATATATAATCAGCATTTAGCATTATTTAAAATCTAACGAGTTAGCGCTAATGTACAGATTTATTCTCCACCCATACTTTGGGGAATGTGGGAGTAGCCTAACATAACATTGATGTGAATTCCTTAACATCTATGTAGGATAAAATGACTGTGGCATTAATCTCTTTCTACCTGTTTAATTTTCTACACTAACAAAAATGATGACACTCATTTTGATGGCACTCAAAGGTCCTTTAAGTGCTAAGTATGAATGATTTACTATTCTGTCCCATTCCTCATATTTATGATCATGCTGAATGAAATAGTATGTGGTCAGATAGAACTACAGGCAGTTTACCTTGGAGATATTAGTAATATACAGGTCCAGCCTTCTTCCAAAGAAAATATCGACCTTAGGTAATAGTAAATGTATTTCAGTAAAATTAAAATCTGAGGTGAGGATGCACGGAAAGGAGAACACTTTTACACTGTTGGTGGGAATGCAAGCTGGTGTAGCCACTCTGGAAAACATTATGGAGGTTCCTCAAAATGTTAAAAATAGAGCTACCCCACGACCCAGCAATTGCACAACTAGGTATTTACCTGAAGGATACAAACAGAGTGATCCGAAGGGTTACCTGCACCCAAATGTTTATAGCATCAATGTCCACAATAGCCAAACTATGGAAAAAGCCCAGATGTCCATCAATAGATGAATGGATAAAGAAGATGTGCTATATATATGCAATGGAATATTACTAGCCATCAAAAAACTGAAATCTTACCATTTTCAATGACATAGATGAAACTAGAGGGTATAATGCTAAGAAAATAAGTCAGTCAGAGAAAGACAATTATCATATAATTTCACTCATATGTGGAATTTAAGAAACAAGACAGAGGATCATAGGGGAAGGGAGGGAAAAATAAAATAAGATGAAATCAGAGAGGGAGACAAACCATAAGAGACTCTTAGCCATAGGAAACAAACAGGATTGCTGGAGGGGAGGTGGGTGGGGGGATGGGGTAACTGGGTGATGGGCATTAAGGAGGGCACGTGATGTAATGAGCAACTGTTGAATCACTAAACTCTACCTCTGAAACTAGTAATACACTGTATGTTAATTAAGTAAATTAAAATAAAATAAATAAATAAAATCTGAGGGGAAAAACACTTAGAATTGCATTGGTATCTTAGATGTATCCTTATGTCAAATCACTCAATGTACATTTCATTTAATGACATAATATATTGGTCAATGATTTCTATCTCTCTGTTGTGGTCTGAACACAGTATCCCGTGCTAAAGTCAGTCTGTAAGCTTCAAAACTCATATCCCTGCACCATCATGTTGATATAAAACAGTATTACTATCATTATCATATCTTCATCCTCCCTTCTTTCCAGATCCTTCTCCTGTTTAATCTTTTAATCTTCTTTTTTTAATTTGCTTCCATCTGCAATTTTCTATAATTCCAAAATAAGCCTAAGTAGACAATTTTACTCATAAGAGACTTAGGAAATTACTTTGGATAAAGTTGCTTAAAAGAAAAGAGTGAAACAGATTAAGTTATTTAAGAAAATTATTCCATACTGCTCATTTTAAAGCATCTTAACTATAAGAAAAAGCAAGTGAATATAAATCAATCAATATTTAATTTTATATGAAATATTAGACTATTAAAACAGGAAATATTTATCAAGTTAAAATAATTAAAATCAATGTGATTTAGATCTGTGCTTTACATAATCTATTAATCTACTTTGAAGTAGCCATTTTGTAACATATGGCCTTATTAATATCCAGAGAAGTTCCCTTTTATAAAACTAGCTGAGAAAACTTGAAAAATGCACTTTCATTTTTTACTAAAGGAAAGAGAATTTGTGCTCCCTGTACCAGAATTTGAGATCTGTACCACTTGGAGAATATCTGTACCAAATCAGATAAAGCTGTTTAACAAAGATTTCACAAAGATTTCACTAGCAGAGTAACAGAAGTCCATTAGAAAATTATATATTAAGGGGCACCTGGGTAACACAGTTGGCGAAGTGTCCAACTCAGGTCGTGATCTCAGGCTCATGAGATCCAGCCCCTCATTGGGCTCTGTGCTCAGCAGGGAGTCTGCTTGAGATTCTCTCTCCCTCTCCCTCTGCCTCACCAGTTCATGCTCTCTTTCTCAAATAAATAGATATTTGAAAAAAAATTTTAAAAAAGAAGAGTTATATATTAATTATTTAAGTTTAAACATTGAAACAAGTTTAAAATCCAATTCTTATCTAGATCAATAAAGTGCTGTGTTGAAAAGCAGGCAATTCTTCTATTGAATTCTTCTTTTCATGTTTTTTTTATTTTTATTTTTTAAATACTTTTTATTTATTTATTTTTTAAGATTTTATTTATTTAGGGACGCATGGGTGGCTCAGTCAAGCGTCTGCCTTCAGCTCAGGTCATGCTCCCAGGGTCCTGGGATCGAGTCCCGTGTCGGGCTCCTTGCTCAGCGGGGAGCCTGCTTCTCCCTCTGCCTGCCGCTCCCCCTGCTCGTGCTCTCTCTCTCTCTCTGGCATATAAATAAATAGAAAATCTTAAAAAAAAAAGATTTTATTTATTTACTTGACAGAGGGAGAGAGAGCACAAGTAGGCAGAGTGGCAGGAAGAGGGAGAGGGAAAAGCAAGCTCTCCCCTGAGCAGAGAGCCCGATGCGAGGCTCAATGCCAGGAGGCTGGGATCACGACCTGAGTCAAAGGCAGCTGCTTAACTGACTGAGCCACCCAGGCGCCCTAAAATGTATCAGATTATATACTTCCTCGAAGACTGGAAAAGAGAAGGATGGTAACACGGTTACTTTTCACCAGCTTTAAAATAAGCTCAAACGGCGTTCTGATAACAATGGATTCCTATTTGAGGGCATTTAATAAAAAGTGGTCTTGAATTTGCTAGAATTAGCTTCAGGTAATGTGTATGAAGCAAAGCCAATTTGACTTATTCAGTAAAATCCTATCCAAATTGGAGGGAAA
Organism: Neomonachus schauinslandi; assembly: GCF_002201575.2. Lineage (NCBI taxonomy): Eukaryota > Metazoa > Chordata > Mammalia > Carnivora > Phocidae > Neomonachus > Neomonachus schauinslandi. The sequence continues at coordinate 14,504,230 of NC_058403.1, forward strand.
CATTAGCTAAAGAAAACATCTTAAAGGCATATATAAAAACAAAACAAAACAAAAAAGCAGAAAATGGGAAAAATTAATTGATTTATATAAATCAATAAAATATTTCTGACCTATTTATAAACTTTTTGAACTATGAAAATATTGTATCATATTATCTTAATCTATATCAATACATAAAAATAAGGTGGAGAACTAAAATCATATTATTTAAGTTTTCAAAATTACAGCTTTTTTTTTTTGCTTTTATAAATTAATGCAGAAAAAGAATCACTTTAATTTTCTAGTTTGATTAGGTGGCCTTTATTTCTTTTTATCATAGCCCTCCCATGCCTTAAAATAAATGTCAGAGACCGTCCTCCATAGTTTGGAGAAAAATATCTCCAAGATAAAAATCTGAAGCTTGAACAGCAGATTTCCATCCCTCACTTTTTTTTATATACAATTTGCTAGACATTTATCAAATTTCTCATGAGTGCTTATAAGAAAAAAATGTCATTTAAGGCAAAGGGGATTGTTTATGTGTTTTCTTTCCACAAGTGAGAAGGTGTAAAAGATAAAAGAAATCACAAGGCACTTGTGATGAGACCCAGTGTTTGTATGGAAGTGATGAATCACTAAATTCTACACCTGAAACTACTATTACACTGTATGTTAACTAACTAGAATTTAAATAAAAACTTGGAAAGAAAAAAAAATAAAAGAATTGGATGTAAAGCACTGATAGTAAATGAAATTATCATTGGGAACTTTTCTCTTTTGAAAGAATTGTTGCGTAGCTGTCAGCAAATACATTGGAGGGGGTGTGTAAGGATAAATAAAAATAAAGAACAGGATCAAGGAAGAGGAAACAAGATAGACTTCTACAAGAAGAGAGGAAAATAATAATAAACAGTAAGCCAAGAAAGACAAAGGATTTAAAGAGAGAGAGAGAGAGAGAGAGAGAAGAAAGAAATCCTACGCCCTTTACAAAGTAAATGAGAATGAGTCACTAAGAAACAGAAACTAGGTTACTAGTCTAAAATCTAGCATCTAAAATATCTAATATCTAACATGAGGATGGCAGAGAATAAAAACAAAACAGCAATTACAGAAGTATTAAGAGCAAAAGAGAGGAAGTAATTAATATATGATTTGGCCAAAATAAAAATGATGAGCTTGTGCAGTGTTGATGAGACAGAAGAGTCTGGGTGTCTGGGACACCCACAGCAGGGGTGGTAAACAAAACTCATGGCAAGTGTGGCAGAATGTTGGTGGGAAAATACACGTGAGCGAGTGAACATTGGCACAAGGGAGTAGATTTGACAGGGCAGCCAAAGTATAGTCAAACCCTGCCAGCAAGCTGAGACTGTAAGTGTTGTAAAACAACCACAACAAAAGTACAAGGAAAGGAAAGCCGATCGGGAGAATATGCATGCCACAGAGACCTTGTGAGACTTGCACAGCTTCACATATTTACTACCTGGCTCTTTACAGAAGACGTTTGTCAATCCCTGCACTAGGAGATGAAAAAAAAAAATGGTGTTAAAATGATCAAGAAATAAAGTAAGGTTTTCATGACATTATTGCAGTTTATGAGTAGTCAGATCATGATTAACATGTCTGTTTTTCAATTATTTTTTCCTTGTTGGAAAACATTGCACTGGATCAGTTTCACCTTTTTAAAAGGCAACAGAAAATGATGAGTGTATACTATACAGAGCAGAAAGCAAAGTTTTTGCTTGTGAACAAGACTCTGCTCAAAAATTTCCATTAGAGAAATACACAAACCCGTGGAACTTAACATTTTTATAAATTCGGTAAATCCTAATTAAATTACCACCCCTCCCTCCATAATTGCCTGGGCATTAGTAAGGGGATTCTTTAATATTCCTTTCTTTAATTTTTAAATTTTAACTACAGAAATCAATTACATGGCCCATTCTACCAAAAAATCACTGAACACTACTGTGATATATATATATATATCAGAACTTAACCATTCTGAAATATACAAATCTATATATAAAATCAATTCTCCAATCACCACATGGACAAGGGTATGATACAATCTCTAAAACCAAAGAACTTAATCTCTATGATTATATATCATTTCTCTTTATAAGGTTGGTTGTACCCGCTTTGCATAATCCACCACTTACAAATTCTCTACATTTGTCATGAATGGTCCAACTTTGAAAACTAACCTAAGCAATTTGGATCAGGGCAGTGGTGTATTTATGTTCTTAAGAGCCATGATTTTTAATATTTCTGAGTTCAATGTTCCCATATGACTGATTTCAAGCTACAAACAAGGTGGCTGAACATGTTCTTGAGAGAGATGTACACAATCACTCTTACGGGCCAATAGAAACCAGCCCGGCACAGAACTCATTAGCACCTTAATACTTTTTAAGCATTCATTTTAAAAATCTGATCTTGATCCCAGAAGTAATGGTCTGGTCTCCCCATTTTTGGAAGGACAGAGTGGTTTCTATAAAGTCTACTTCCCCCCCCATGACACTGGCTTGAGGTTAACTACATTACACGCAAAAATCAGGTGAAAACATGTAATAGTTTCCAAAAGAAATTTCAGTTTTCTGAGATTCTAGATGAGAGTTGAACTTCAAACACAAATAGTAACCTCACCACTGGTCCTTCAGATCCTGAAAAATGCTCCTTGTTATCAATTCTTATGAAGCTTCTTTTTGATCTAGATGAATATGGTAATCATAAATATGAGTTTTGTGTGCTTTACAAATCTTTAATATTAAATTGAGTATTTCACAATACTTAGGCTCAATTTCACATGTAACAGGAAAACCTTGAGAGTGACAAAAAGTTGCAATGAGTTTGTATGTTTTCTTAAAATATAAAAATAGATTACAGGCACTATTTTACAAATTAATAAGTTATTGAAATTTGGATGTGTAAATTGCCTTTGTTCAAATAAAAAAATGATAATAACAAAGATATTGACATACACATCAGGTAACTTTTTGGAAATCAAAATCATAAGAGAAAAATGAATAAAATCTTACTCTAGAAAGCTGAGCAGGCTGTTCTTTTAGTTTTGGAAACATGAGATTTCTTATGCAAAAACCATGTAATAGGAAATTTTTATACTTAAATAAGCTTAGCATTTTAAATCTTTTCCCTATTATTGAAAGTTTACTGCATTCTTAATTAAAAGGAGCAAAAATGAATTTGATGGTCAACCCGCCAGGGCTGTCAGCAGCTTCAGTTGACCAGTTTAAAGGTTAATTTCATGCAAAACACCCTCAACAGAAACATCCAGAATAATGTTCAACCAAATATCTGAACACTTCCCGGCTCAGTCAAGGTGACACATCGTATTAAAAACCACTAAAGCATTAGATAACAAATGTATAATAGTAATTTCAAATTATCTTAATAAAATACGAAATTTTTAATCAATATTACATTACTGTGCACATCATAAAATTCTACATTCAATGGGACATATTAAAGGTATAATTTATGTCCAGTGATGAAAAATATATTTGACAAAGGACTATCACAGTTATATAGAACAACAAAAGTACAAAGAAACCGCTGCATTTTGCTGATATCCAAACATCGGTTCTATCACTTAGGAGTACAGAGCATAATCCAAGTATACTAAGAAATAGTACAAATTGGACAGCTGTCCACTGCAAGGAGGACCAATGTTCATTGCCATCCTGTGTGTCATAACTATGATGCTTTCAGGAGAGAGGAAACTGAAGGCCTGTCAGGTCTGACTGATTCTTAGAACCAATGAAAAAAATAAGTTGGGTTATCCACAGGGGGCACCTGATGAAATACAGAACAATTAGACCATGTAGTTTCATATACTAATGTGTAAGTTCTTCTTATGCAAATATTTGCACTGATGTCAACAACTGCGGAATTACCATTAATTAATCCTGATCCTAATGCTTATTTTGATGACATTGATGGTCTCCATTCATCATCATGCTTCTCAAACCTGTGTTCTCTCCAAGGAGTCAAATTAGGAGATAAATTACAATTATAAAATGGGGTGATGCTCTAAAGATTGTTTAAAACCAAGTGGTTCAAACTCAAAAACTAAACTGAATGGATTGTAGAGCCATCTAATTAAATTCACAAGTGTCCCAGGCAGCACATTCTGGAAAAGGGTCAAAGAAACAATACCTCAAAAAAGCTACTGATTCTTTTTATCAGATTATGTATCTTCCCTGAGAAAATGAGCAGTGTTTTCAACAATGTTAAAATTATTGTTTTAGCTTTCATATTACGTAGCTCTACTGAAAAGCATAAATGTTTGAAGCTTAGCATTTTAAATCTTTTCCCTATTATTGAAAGTTTACTGCA
>NC_058403.1:14508574-14529249 GCF_002201575.2 Neomonachus schauinslandi
TTCAACCAAATATCTGAACACTTCCCGGCTCAGTCAAGGTGACACATAAAATTAACCCTCACAGGTATTATCCTCTTTGTATATTATTAGATTCAATTTGCTCAAATTATGTTAAGAACTTTTATGTATATGTTCATTAGGAATTGATCTGGTTTTGTCTGTTTTGATAACAAGGTAACACTGACCTTATACAATGAGTTGGAAATTGTTCTTTCCTCTTATGAATGGAATTGGTATTATTTATGATTTACAGGTTTGGTAGAATTCACTGTGAATCCATCTGTGTCGGTATTTTTCTTTGAAAGTTTTCAACGATGAATTTAATGTCTTTAATTCCTCTAAGTCCATTCAAGGCATCTATATCTTACATGTGCTTTGTGTATTTCAAGGACTATGTCCATTTTATCGAAGTTGTTGAATTTATTGGCATAAAGTGTGTATGGACCTGGGTCTTCCTAAAACAGGTGCAAAGACAAGATGAGACATGCAAGACAGTATTAGGGGAAATGTGTGCAAAAGAAAATGTGGAAGGAACTGGGAAAGCATGGTAGTTTCTGCATCCTGCCTTTTAGAATCCTGCAGCTATGTAAAAAGTATCATGAAACAGCCACTGTTGTGAGAAGCTCAAGCCACATGAAAAGTCCTTGGAAGATGAGACGCCATGTGGATAAAGAGAAGCCAAGGAGCCCAAGGCACCAGATTGGAGAGGGAGTGACCCAGCCTTGAAAGTGTGTCCTCTAGCCCTGGACACTCCAGCTGACACCATGAAAATGACAGAACTGTCAAGCTGAGCCCTTCTTGTATTCCTTACCCATATGCTGCAGCAAAATAAAGTCATTCTTTTGGAAAAGCTAGTTAAGCAGCAATAAATAACTGAAGTCAGAAAGCTGAAGAGAGAGAGAGAAGTTTGCAGTCATCCATCTAGAAGCCAAGCACATCCAACCGCCGAAATTAGAATGTAAAGGGGAAGCTGGTAGAGAATTCTCTGAGAAGCTGCTATCTCTTTGGGTCCACATGAAGTACCTAGTGATGTGCCCAACATCACATCTGGTTGCCAGGGCTATGAGGCACAAAAAAAGAGCTGGACACAAAGTAGGAGAAAAAGGACAAACACTTTTGTGTTTGTCTGCTGCCACATCTAATTATGGTACTTTAGAAAACAGTGGCTACTTCTTTACTTCTACTTCTCAAATTTTTCACAAGCTCCTCTTTGGGCCAACTCTAAGTGAACCCTACATGGAAGGAGGTACTGGAAACATCATTCCCAATGTAAACACGTTATTAATGGTATGATTCAGCACACATAGATTTTAGAATCATCTTATCGAGTCCCATAAAAATCCTTGCTGGGATTGTAGTTGGAAATATATTAAATGGAAAGATGTATTTGGGGACAATGCCTATTTTTGTTATTTTAAGTCTTCTGATCTATGAACGTGGTAATACACTTTTTTCTGTCCTGCTCTGTACTCATAGTGGTTCATCTGAGGATTCAAGTACTTCTGTATTTCAAACTCAGAAACAAAACTGCACTTTTATTTTCAAGCCTGGCCTCCTGGCCATTTCCTCTGTATTCTGTTTCTGGAATTTTTCTCAGTACATCTTAGAAACTGAAAATGCTTTTTCAATTGTTTGATAAGTCTGTTCTATTCCATTGACAACTTAAAATTGATTCTTTTTTATCTTAAAATGTATTTACTTCATTCATATTTAATTTTGTTCATCTTTTTCTTGTTCACATATAACACACATTCTTTCTTCATTGAGTATCCTAAATACACTTAAAGTCTATGTCATACTGTTCCCAGAAAATCAATTTCAACACAAGTAAATTCATGTTTTGATTCTTCATTTTGTTAGTTGCCATTCTTATCGATAGATTTTTCTTTCTTCAATTTTCAAGATCATTTAGAGGTTGAAGTTTGTTTCCCTTTGCTTTGGACCCTCCCTGACTTCCTGTTTTGCCTCCAGCTCTGTGGTGTCGTTGGGAGAAAACAGATCAAGTCCATTGGGATGTTCTTTGTTCTCCCACTTACTTAAGCCGAGAGAATTCTATAAACTGTTGTGTCCAGACACAGGTTGCCTCCTTTTTGTTTTTTTAAGCCTCCTCTCAGAGGTAGATGAGCAGTTTCTAGAACCTAGCATCAGGCAGTGATCTTGTCTCTGGTCCCTGTCCTGCATGGAATTCTTGTAAGGAATACTAACTACAGAAGCTTCGTTCTCAGCCACTCCTATCTACTTCTGATCCTGGAGCACACCAAGCCTATAGATTCATCCCAGCTCCTATTTCTGCATATCTTCTTGAAGATATCAAACCATGCCCTTCTTCTAATTATCCAGTGTTTTCACTTATTCTGCTGCATTGTTTCTTAGGCTTCAATTTCGATTTACAAGCATTTTGCTTCAGTTTTTTTTTTTAACACCTTCACTAATTATCAAGCCAAGGGGAGATTTATTTATACCAAGATTTGTCAATAAGCAGAATGTGAGGTTTCCATTGACACCACTCTTTCTCTACTTAATATGAATTTGTATTCATACTTCCCTAAGTTTGTATCTAATATGAATCCATTTGGATGAACTGGTCTCTAACATAAGAATCTGTAAAACTACAATCTTCATACTGCATTGTTGATATCACTTTTTCTACCCCACTCCCACCAAAAAGCCTTAATTTTCAGAGTGATATTTTCTCTTCTGTTACAGTCATCCTTTCCCGCTAACATCTAATCCTTATTTCTGGCACAGATGATTACTGGAACATGCTGTCTCTGTGTATGAAGGAAGGTGCTGTGGTGTGAGGACAGGAGAAATATTCTGGTTCACTCACAACACAGCAGCTATATAGTGATGGTAGACTGTCCAATTTTCTTTCTTTTTTTAAATTTTATTTAAATTAAATTAGCCAATTATGTAGTGCATCATTAGTTTCAGATGTAGTGTTCAATAACTCGTCAGCTGTGTATAACACCCAGTGCTCATCACATCACGTGCCCTTTTTAATACCCATCACCCAGTTGCCCCATCCCCCCACCCACTGTCCAATTTTCTTAACCCAAAGGACAGACTGGGAAAAGAGCACAGTGGGTATGGGCCATTCTTGTGTTTTGCATTCACTTCTATTACTTTTACTTAATTGAGTAATCCATTATGGTTTAAGTTATTTGAAATTCCTTCCAAATTTTGGCAATGGGTTAATTTACTACTCTAGTTTATGGTGGTGTTTCAGAAGCGAAGAAAACTCTTCATTATGAGTAAGTTAGGATAGAATATGCCAGTCACCACTAGTCTTTTTAAAATGAAACAGCCCACAGATCTAAAGCAGTAACAGATGAGGCCTGATGCACAGAGCTTCATGGTGTGAACAAGGTTTTCTGAGGAGGGCATGTGCATAAAGTACTATGGGGACAGTAAACCAATTGCCTTGATGAGAAGAGAGGTTTCACTGAGCACTACTGTATGCATTCTCATTTTTCTGATTCTCTGAGAATCGTTGATTCTTTTCTTACTTAATTGAATTTCTATTTACTTCAACTGGTTCTTCTGACACTTTGTTACATATCCTCCTAGACAAGCACTGGAAAAAAATTTACATCTGTGCTACAAGAATCTCAGCTTTGTATATTTCTCATGCTTTGGTCTTACATAGAAACTTGGTTTAACTGCTCCATTTTTCTCATTAATTTAATCAATATGTTTTATGTTACCTTAATGAAAGCCTGGGATGAATTGGTGATGTCTGTAAGATAGTCAATGCAGCTCTGTAAATGTACATCTTGAGCTTATTTGTTTCATTCCTCTCTCTGCCCTTCCGATTAAACTGGAAATTTTGTATTCTGCCCCAGAATTCAACTGCCTCCCCCCAGTACATTTTTAGAAATGTTATCTTCATTCCTGACATAGTGCAAAGCAAGCAATTCACCCCATTTCATAGAGAGCTGACATAACTTAAAGCCCTCCAAGTTCTATCTTTATTTTGGCATTGGTTCCGACAGGGTCTACGGGGGCTGAAGCATGAAATGCTTTCTGCAAATCTGTTGTCTTCTATGTCACTTAAGAAAGCGCCTTCCAATTTTTGAAACTTAATTTCTCCTATTGTGTTTGGCACATGTGCAGTTTTGTTCATTTAAAGTTTGTACAGAAGAACTGAGTGTTAGCTTTAACGGTGATGATGCAATTACTTGAGCTAATGGAGGTTGTAATTTAGCTAGCAAACAAACTGTGAGACAGGGATAAAAGAAAAGTACCAATACTTTTGGTTCTATTCTTTCTTTGCACTTTTACTACTTCTCAGAAAAATCTTAGACCCCACAAACCCTACTGCCCAGGGCAACATCTTACACATAGACAGCATAGTTGGCTTTTAGTAATAGGAGCTTTTTTTTTTAAATTGAAGACATTAAAAAGAATTTTTTTTCTTGAAATACTTTCCATCCGCTTGAACTTGGTGACAAGTAAAGCAGTTGATGTGATATGTATCTCGTGAATAAAAATAGAAACCAATGGCATATAGGAGAAGGCAAGTCACCACCTAGAAAAGAAGAGATAGAATGTAGGAATGTGCATAAAATACTGGAGTGTCTTATCTTGTCTATACAATGACATACCTTGTATGCTGATTGGAGAAATGTAGTATTCACTAACTCCAAGTGAGTGAACGCTGATCTTTCATTATTTTTGTTTTAGTTCTTATGTCATGTCCCAACTGTGCCAGTTATTAGAATTGGAGCACATTTTGAGAGGTTCAAACTTACATATGCTTTAGTGACTCACCTTCCTTTCTACAAATGCTACTGAGGGACACCAGCTGTGGACAGACACAGATGCCTCCTCACTCCCTGTTCTCACTGTTTACACTTCCCTCTCCCCAAGAGACCTGCTCCCTGCCTGTCCTCCATGCTGGAACCATCTAGAGACCCTAGCCCACCCCTTCGCTCCAGAAAGTGGAGGGAAGAATGGGTAGGGGCAGAGGGCAGAGCATCTTCTGCTCTCCTCAGGGCCCTTTTTTTTTTAGAGGCCATCTTGTTCCAAAATGCCCAGATGCAGCACCTCTTACCCTGATTGGATTTCTGCATCCAGCCCACCTTCCCTCAGCCCACTAGAGTTCTCATTTAAAGTAACTAAATGGGGCTCTTGGGTGGCTCAGTTGGTTAAGCAGCTGACTCTTGATTTTGGCTCAGGTCATGATCTCAGGGTCCTGGGATGGATCCCCACATTGGGCTCCTTGCTCAGTGGGGAGTTTCCTTGAAGATTTTCTCTCTCTCCTTCCCCTTCTGCCCCTCCCCCTGCTCACTCTCTCTCTCCTTAAAATAAATAAATAAATCTTAAAAAAATAAAGTGTGTCACCAAACACACAGAGAAGACACCTAGAATCTTGTATTTTTACTAAAAATAAATAAAATATATTCAGAATACCCACTGTCCATCATTATAACCTTCACTGCCTCAGTTTTTCTAAAGGCTTTGTGAAGAAGGAGAGAGGGGAAGAAAGAGAGAGAAAAAAAGCAGACAAGGGGGGAGATTCTTTTTTACCTATTTATGTTTTTGTAGTAGTGGTGATAGTAGTTAAAACCCTTATAAATCCTCAAGTGACCTGTTGCACTCACTTCAGGGTCTAGAATGTAGAAAAATCTATGAAACTGTCTGTACCATAATAAGCTAAGCAAGGAAGGAATAGATAGGTCGTTGGGTCTGATATTGGGAGACTTCAGAAGTTAAAGTAAAGGAAGAAGAGAGATACAGACAGAGGGAGAATAGAAAATAAAATGAAAGGATTTCTGGTTTATGCAAGCAAAGGGCCAAATTGCCCAATGCTTCCAAACCACCTCAGTCTCTCTTGAGACTAGGGTTGCCAGATAAAATACAGAATACTCAGTTAAATTTTAGGTAAAGAGCAATTTTTTTCTTTAAATGTGTCTCAAATATTTTTTGAGACACAGTTACACCAAACAATCATGGGTTGTTTATCTGAAATTCAAGTTTAACTGGGCATCCTATTTTTTTATTTGCTACATCTGTCACCTCTACTCTAAGACTTAACCCCTACTGGTTACTGTCTTATGTAGGTCCAGTCCAGACAGCTTAGTGTTTTGAGGTGGTTTGATATCTCAGGTCCTGTCCTTCCAGTTATTGTCCTGCTAAAAGGCTTAAAAGGATAGAGAGTGGTCTTGGTGTTTTTTGTTCCCTGCACAAGTCTTCTTTCTACTTCTGTGTCCTTTCCTCCATGTAAAATATATTATCTCAGGTTCTAAAGAAGACATGGAAGATTAAAATAGTCAAAATCTTGACTTCTGAAACCCTGATGAGCTGAAGGGTTAAACAATTATTTTGAAAGAATAGAAACACACACACACACAAAATTGCCTGATTGAAGCAGCTGGAGAACAGAATCCCAGGGAAAAAAGACATTTATGTGCTGGAAGCCTTGGAAGGTGTCTCAACATCCCCCCCGCCCCCCCCCACACACACCATATCAGCAAATCACAGATATGAACCTCAAGGCACAAATGGATGCAAAGGGGTGACTTTTTGGTATAACTCAGTCTAATTTCATTTGGGGCCCCCAGTCCACTGGGTTGGTTAATAATGTAATCTCATCTAGTTCACAATAATTCATACTCATTTTAGGGCATTGGATTTAATTTATTTTATGAATGGTATATAGTATATCAGCTCTGTAATGGCAGAATGAATGGACACTAGTCCCAATCATCAATACCTATTGCTATTGGCATCCCAGGTCCCCACAGATCCCTGCTTTGCCCATCTCCCCCTGACCACAAATCTCCCACTCTTGGCATCTGTGTCCATACTCTGAGACCCCAGGTGCTTTTCTTTTCAATGCTGTGCTGAAGCGCTCAGGGATCCTGAGGCTGGTTTGAACTCTTGACTAGGAAAGTGCCCAGGCATTTTTGGTCTGTTCCTCCAGAACCACACTGAGTCAGGGCTCTCTATGAAATTTGCTGTCTTCCCAGTTACCACCCCAGATGCAAGTCAGGGGTATTTTCTGTCCCTGGAACCTCAACCTTATCTGAGGGTTCTGCTGGGTTCTGCCTTGTGAGGAATAGACACAGGCAACACACTTTCTCAGGGATCCACCATCTTTCGGCACTCTTAATTCCAAGATTGACCTTGAGCCCTGGGGAACATTTAGCAATGTCTGGAGATACTTTTGGTTGTCAAAAGCGGACAATGGACTAGTTTCTAGTGTACCGATGCCCAGAATGTCCCTCAACATCTTAGGATGCTCAAGATGGCTCCCATCTCCTTTCCCCCACCTCAAAAAAAGAGTGACTCATTCCAAAATTTCAGTAGTGCTGAGGTTGAAAAATTCTGCTTCAAAACTGTGTGAAATGATCACACAACGCTGATAAATTCCGTGACTCCTGTAATACACCACTAACTGTTGAGGTTTACAGTTGTAAACCTCAGCAGTGAGATACGATGTTATGGACCAGATATGTGATACTGTTGCCAGTCAGAATCTAAAGGAAATAGATCCTTCTTCAAGGCACTTTACAACTGTCATTTTGGTTGCCATCAAAGTTCACAAATGCTCCACAGCCTGCAACTGTTATTTTGTTATGTAAAGCAGGTTCTTACTGAACTGAAAGTAAGAAAAATATGACTGGTAGCTAAAACTTATTTTAATGGATGTGAGTTCACTTATGTTTGCCTGTAATGTATGGCACTGATTAGGTAGTTTTCTACTAACATCTCAGTAATGATAGCATTAGGCGCCTCCACCTCCTAACTTCAAATTAAAGTAATTGAAGTGTACAAAGCAGACAGAAGTACTCAGATGCTATGGTTCAGTGATAACCAGCCATCTTCCAGACCTTTCCCCTAAATGTAATATAAATCTTTCAGCCCTCAAGAAATTAAAGTACCAAAAAAGAAAAAGAAAACTTACCTTGGAGAAATCCTAATGAGAACTTCCTAACGATAAGATCTGTTACCACATACGTGTCCTCATAATAAAAATAAATTTTCTGTGCAAGTTTCAAGATTTCATTACTTTGTTGAATAACATTTAAATATTTTAGACTTTGTAAAGTTCCCTTCATAGTCACTTACATTAATAAGAACTGCTGTTCATATTTGGGAGAGTAATAAAGATGCATAGTTTCTATAAAATAGTTTTAAGTTTTTCATATAATATATAAATAAATGATAAACATTTACTTCTTTTAAAAATCCCCCTGGAGGAAATATATATATTGTTCTCCCAGGAATGTATTAATGCAATTTAGTAGACTCAATTGTAAGCTTGCAAGTTTTAGTTCTTTGGACAAAACACATCATTTCTCCACACCTCAGTTTCCTGACTGGCAAAATAAAAGTAATCATAACTGGCTTTCTCCCAGGGATATTTTAAAGAGCACTAAAACATTTCCAAGGGATTCAACAGCACAGATTGCTATATAGACTGTTATTTAGTGATACAAGAGCCAAGATGGAAATTAGAATCAGGGAGACCCTTGAGCTACTACACATAAGCTCCTGACCATGAGGTGCAGAGAAGAGGTGCGCTCATTCGGTGGCATTGCCAAGGGCAAGCCTGGATGGCAACACAGAAGTAGCAATTCAATACAGCCTACCCCGCTGAGACACACATTCTAAACAAATGTTTGTGCTTGATCTGTAATTTTGGCTTCCAGGTAGAACCTCTAACATACACCACTCCAGCTACCAAAGGCTACTCCAAATTAACATAAACTGAGTAAAAATTGTATGCAACTTCTGAGTCATGCTTTTATTAGTCACTTCTCAAGCCAGATTGTTATGCTTAAATTTGCCCTACATAGAAATTCTAGAACCTTCTACAGATCCTCCAGCAACACCATTATCTTACCTAATTGAAGGGATACAAAATAGTTGTGTGGTTGTTAATAGAGTATCTGCAAACTGGTTGGTTGGCCAAGCTATTTCGCACCCCCTAACTAGTACATGTCACTGCCCCCCTCCACAGGACAGTGGAATGGCACACAGCATCCCCTTTGTGCTTGTGTTGGAATCAAAGGGGGATTCTCCAGCTATGTTCTCACCTCACCCTCCTCCTCATTACCTTTGTCAATGAGAGCTTAAGGCAGCTTGATCCTTGTCATTTCCCCAACTTCACCAACTCTATTCCAGCAAGAACAGTAAGAGAGAGTCAAGTTCATTACAGAGTTTTCATAGCTGCCTCTCCTTTTGAGGGAGAATGATTTTGTTATTTTCTGAGGTCAAAGGAATTACAGAATTTCACAATGAGAGAACGAATCATTTTTGTTCTTACTTGGCTGAAGGACAAAGCTTATGACTGTTGTTTAAAATTCTGTTGTATCCAATATATACAGCAATCTGTTTGCTACAAAAGTGCTCATTTTTTAGTTGATGGCCCATATGGTTACAGACCCCAATAAAAATAAGGGGCTAAACTGGGATTCACATGCTTTGCCTTAATATCCATTAAGCTGCTCGTTAAGTATTCCTATGGGTTGCCTAAAAATATAAACACCCTTACAGATAAAATTATTCCAAACCTAATGACTCCATTCACCCCAAGTTCAGTGAGAAACACTGTACTGCATGTGGGAAAGATCCCAAAAACCAGGGAAATAAAAGGAGCTTTATAATAAAAATACTGTTTTCGAGGCCAGAATAGTCACATTAATTATGCAACCAGTGCTACTTTGCTTAAATTACCTCAGCCTCTGCATTTGAAAAGCCTTATTAAATAGTTATGTCCCTGTATATTTAAAGAAAGAGAGTTTTATTCATTTGATTAAACTATTTTTATTGTGTAGGATTGCAGTATCATAATACTAGGTATTAAACGTCTCCTTCCACCTCCCCTCTCCTTCTCCACGTCCCCAGCAAAGGAGAAAAGGAAGAAAATGAGTATTACTTCAGCCACACAATCTTGACAAGCAAAGTAAATACATGAAATTTCTAGCGGGTTTTTTAACAAAAAGCAGAAAGGGGAAATCAGTATAAAATTGCCAACTTCTCCCCGACAAGAGTTCCTCATAAGCACTTCAACCTCCCTGTATTTGTTTAAACCATTCTGAATACCATCCAGATACTTTTCACTTGGGGTATGAATTAATTTTAGCTGACCAAGATGAAGTCTCCACTCATCCCCACTTCTCATCAGGCGAGCAAGTTACCCATTCCAGAGGAAGAAACTGAGGTTGCTGTTCATTCTGCTTTGCTCCTTTGGTGGCTCTAAGAAAACTAACGAGCTCTCTTGCCTTGGAACAAGTTCTTTTCCAGAGAGAAGCCCCTTCATGTCACTGTAAAGCACATTACTTGTATTAAAAGCCAAGAATGTTAGAGCCATATGCAAAGCTTAGTTAACATTGGGATTTTCATGAATCATTTCTTTTCTGTGGGTGTTTTTAAGCTTAATGATTACAATGTCACCAATTCCTTTGAGGAGCTTCCCAAGATGGGAGTATGAAACACTCCCAGGGCTTTGGAGCAGGAAAGAGCTCATTAAAGTGGGAGAGGAAGATGGCAGATCCTCCTTGGACCTTCCTTGGTATGATCTGACAAAACAGACCAGGGAGTTATGTTAAAATGTTATGTCTCCTACAGAGAGGCCAATGATACGATCTTGACTACTCCATACTGAGACACATCAACATGAGGCTAATGAAACTCAAAGCAATGTGGCCTATTTCTATCAAACATTTGATTAATTGTAGGGTCACATAAAAAATAATATTAACCTTGGGATGAATATTCAGGCATCGTGTAGGAGGTGCTAAAATGAGTTCTCCGTATTATTCTCTAGTGATTAAAGAAATGTCCTGAGTCAATTCAACTCTCTCCTTTTGATAAGCTACTCAAGAGACAAAGGAGTAATTTCCTTTTAAAAAAAAAAGAAAATCATAAATGAGTAGGAGGGAAATTTTAACTTAATGTTCTACTGGAGGCTGACAGAGATTTAGACAATGCCAACATTATAGAATATTAAAAATAATAGTTAATATTTAGGTATGAAATACATTAGATAATTGTTTTTTCAGCAAAGTGCCTTTCAAGTTGTTTTGAATGGTTAAAACGCTAATTCTAAAATCAATTTATTTAGCATTTTTGGAGTATATGGAATGCAAACTAATTCAACATAAGAGGAAGGCTAAAAGCAGGAGGGTCTTCAGGGGGCAATGGGCCAACCCACTGGTTCAGAAGGAAAACTATATGACAGAAAATAAAGTTAACAAACTTAGCTCTTCTGGAATCTTTTCTGTAAAAAAAAACATGTCCAAAGAACCTATAATTAACTTATGTGTTTTTAGAGAAATAACCCACTTCCATATCCTTTGTCCTCTTTTTAGTGTGAGCCATGGGAGAGATGGGCTTTAGTGGAATTGGCCAGTACCTAAAGCCTCAACCCATTTTTAAATGGATTGGGTAAACTTCAGAAGTGTTAGGAGCCCACAGAGATGTCAAGGGATTAAAAAATTCCATGGTATAGAACCCTGGGATATTAATGGTTTGAACCATAGAGACAATCCAAAGCTTCTTTTTCTTTTTCAGGGGAAAAAAAAAAAGATTCAGTACCCAATCGCTTCTACCATTTACATTTGAGTTAATAGGTGATAGCCTTCTGTTTGTGTCAAAATACAAATTTAAGTTTTTAAAGTTCACATGGTGTGCAACTTTGTGCTTCCTGTACATCTGGTATTTAAAAAGTGCATGGTTTTCTCTTCAGCCAAAAATTTAGAATATCTGTACTAAAAGCTATCCTCAGAATATTCAATTATTAATTAATTACGATCTAGCTTTTCTCACAGTTTCATTTAAGAAATGAGATATTTAAGAGTCAGTCTAATGGCCATATTAGCTATGTATTCAACTCCATTAGTAAATTTGAGGAGACACATAGAAATCAAAGTGTTCCTGAACCATGTTGTCTCAACTGCTACAAAAATGCTTGTCCTTATTATAAAAATGTTTGGTACATGCATTATTTATTTGAACAGCATTCGTGTCTTTGCAAAAACCAGAATTGAAAACTTTAGCCACTGTGTTATCAAAAGTCTTTCAGATTATCACCACCCTCCTTACCTTGGTTAGTTTTTTGGGAAAAAAAACAAACTGTATCTCGGTAAATCAAATTCTATGATGGAGGCCAATGTGTTCTTTTTTAACCTTGGCTTCCAAAAGAGTTACAAGCTAATTTAGTGTCTGACTGTGTTAATCTGCTCATGCCCAGCACGCATTTACATCCATCTCTGTTCCTTTTAACGTGACCTCTGGGGGTGCCTGGGTGGCTCAGCTAGTTAAGCATCTGCCTTCAGCTCAGGTCTTGATCTCCAGGTCCTGGGATGGAGCCCAGAGCTCACATCCAGCACCCTGCTCTGTGGGGAGTCTGCTTATGCCTTTCCCTCTGCCCTTCCCCTGTTCGTACTCTCTCTCTCAAACAAATAAATAGAATCTTAAAAAAGAAAACAACAGCAACAACAAAAAACATGACCTCTAGTCTGTTTTTGAAACCCATTTGTTAAGAAATATTTAAATACAAGAAAACATGCTCACTTTTTAATTGTACACTTCGATATTTTTGACAAATATGTACAACCCTATGACCACAACCAAGATATAGAACATCAATATTACCTCAAAAATTTGCTTTGTGAATCTTTATTTTCAATTGTACTACCTCAGGTTCAAACAAATCACTAAAATTTACTTTGCCCATTCTAGAATTCCATATATGTGGATATATGCAGGTATTTCTTTGGGTCTGGCTTCTTTTGCTTAAAATCATATTTTTAAATTTCAACCATAGTCCTTTCATTTTTCCAAGTGAAATCTCTGTGATTTTTCTTAAATATATTCCCTAGTAGGTAATGAGTCTTTTTTTTTTTTTGTATTCAGTTCTGAACATCATATACGTTAAGTTGTTAAGTGTCTTGATACTGTTTTCTTCCTTCAAAGAATATTGAATTTCATTTTGTCTCAGTTAAACTACTTGAAGTTCATCTGACTATTTTAAAACTTGTTTTTAAAATTTGTTAGGGTGGAGCTAAACTATTCTTTACTTCACGGCCAGGTGTGTGTAACACTACCGCTGTGTTACATTTCTGGGACCTCTACTGCATAAACTTGATCGTCAAGGTCATGCCACTGTATCTGGTCAGAACTCACACAGCACTCAGTCCTAGATGAAGTCTGGAATTTGTTCTGCTTACAGTTCCTGGTAGTTCATCTTGTCTTATGGAGTTTCCCTACACGTATATGAATTAATATTCAGCAACAGACTCAAAGAGATCATGCAGATTTCTGGGGTGCCATTTCTGTGTGGCTCCCTCTGCCATCTGCCTGACATCCCTACTGCATCAGCCCCCCCCCCACACTAATTTCTATCTTTTGTCTGTCAGTATTCATGTTTGGTTTGGGTTCTCCTCCTTGCCCTGTGAACCAAAACATGCTTCCACGCAGAGAGTGTTTTTAGGTGTTTTTAGGGCTCGCCTAGGCTCTTACTCTTCTCAGGGACCAAAGTCCTATGCTGCCTGTTGATGATTTTGTCCAATTTTCTAGTTGTTTTTCAGCAAGAGGGCAAGTCAGCTACCAATTAATCTGTCATGGTAGAAAATGGAAGTCAGCAGTCTCTTTTATTATTAGAATTTCTTTAGTTATACTATATTTAATCATTTAAGCCATGCCATATAGTTTTGGAATGCAACTATACAGAGTCTATATAAATCCATAAAAAATATTCTGAAGAAATGGAAAAAAAAACATATTTTTGACCCAGAGACCTAAGAGCTTTTAATTTTTCCTTCACTTCCATAAACTTTTTAGTGACTACTTGTGTTTTACTTCCTTCAAGAGCCCAACAGATGGACATAAAAGGAGATTCAGACTTGACAAAAAGACAATTTCTTATTTTTCAGGTGAGAAAACTGAACTTTTAGAGTCAGCTTCCCTTGGAGCTCCTAAGAAGGAAATAGACATCAAATGCTTTAGACACCCATTTACCTAAAAACAGGAGGGTGCTTTCCAGTGTTGTGATTCTTTTTTTTTTTTTTAGATTTTATTTATTTGACAGAGAGAGAGCACAAGTAGGCAGAACAGCAGGGAGAGGGAGAGGAAGAAGCAGGCTCTCCATCGAGCAGGGAGCCTGACGTGGGGCTCGATCCCAGGACCCTGGGATCATGACCCGAGCCGAAGGCAGCCGCTCAACCGACTGAGCCACCCAGGCGCCCCCCAGTGTTGTGATTCTTTAATTGCAAAATATTCAACAAGTGTTGAACTTTCCTGTGTTAATACTGCCACAGAAATAGCAAAACATTATTATTGCCAAACTTAATAAGAAAAGGCATCTTTTCAAATAAAAGTCATGAACAATATTTTCATTATGTAAGCCTAAGAATTGGAATTTGCTTTTGTAAAATAATTGTATCATCTGTCCTTGAGTACTCACTCCCTTTCTCATACCTCTAAATAAGCCAAGTACGGCCTAAAGACAGCAGGACTAAGAAGAGGGAGAGTGGCCAGAGTCTGGAAGTAGGTATTGTTGCCAAATAAAACCTAAGGGTCACTTCTACAAATGGAGTTTTAAGTGATATGGTTTAAAGAGCACGATTAACAGCTGCACATTTTCTTTTTTTAGTGGGTTTATCACATTATTTCAGTTACACATGGTGCCCTAGACAAATAATCTAAGTTAACATTACCCAATCTGGCAGAACAACTTGCTCAGAGTCAAGACGGTGATACGTTTGGTAATATCTTCCATGGAATTCCTACAGGAAATTTCCTTTTCACAGATATTTTACATAACATTTAAGAGACCTACTCAGACCTCTTAGCCAACTTACTAAAACTGTTGATAAAAATCTGGTTGCATATACGGCATTGGGGTGCCTGTGATGTTTGTACAACTGGTTTCTTTTTGTCATTCAGAAATCAGCTTAAATCTGACTTCTCCAAAAGAGTTTTTTCAAATTGCCAAGCTAAAGTAGTCATTCTCTATAACATCTCTTCATTTTAACCCTCTACCTGGAACTTATTATTATCCAATATTTTTGTTCGTTTGTTTGCTTCCTTCCTTCCTTATTTAGTTATATATAGTCACCAGTCCTCAGTCCCATCCTATACTCAAAAGAAATGTTCAACACTTGAAGGCAGGATCTTGTTCTGTTGTTCACTTTTATATCTGTGGCATTCAAAACAGTCCCTCATAAGAAGAAAGGACTCAATGACTATTTGCTCGATTGTGAAATGGATAAAACATGGTTATCAGGGAGGTAATAGAGAAGGTGAGTTCCATGTCATAGACAGGAATAAAGAAGACCACAACATGGCAGTGATCATTGTTTTTCTTTTTCTTAATTGCTACTACATGGTTTTCAGTAGTCATTTTATGATTGCACATGAAAATTAATCATAATTGATGATTAGAGTTGTTCTCATAAGTTATTACAATATTTAACTTTATAGTTTGGTCAATTAGAGTGATTGGAGTAGGAAAGACTGAGTATGGGTTTTAGAAATAAGTCTATCTGGGCAATCAGGAAACAGCGTTTAGGTTCAGGAAATAAATTGTAGGTCCACAAAGCATGAGCTACGATGTTGTTCTGAAACAACATAATGAGCAAATGGAAAACATCAAGGGCATTAAGTGAGAAACATCAACATGCCCTGAGAGGCAGGTGGTGAGGAAATGTCAAGGACATCTCTCTGTACATTTGGTCCTATGAAGAAGGTCAAGATAGCAGCAACACAGGACAAGATTTTGGAGGAAGATGAAGGAACTAGACAAGCCCCACTTCTCAAGAGCTGAGACAACTAAGTACTTCCCATTTGGCTGCAAGCCCATAGCAGCCAACTCCCCCAGAGTTGAGTGAGGACTAACAAAGTTGAGTCAGATATTTTAAGAACAGGCTCTGGAATCAAATAATGGTCTGCACGTTTACCTGCAAGATAATTTTGATCCATTACTTTAGTTTTCCAATCCTGAGTTTATTCATTGATAAAATGGAATGGCATCTATGTCATTAGGATTTTGGAAGAATTAAGGAGAATCTATGTAAAGGATGCAGCCCAGAGCATGTGGGCTGGTGACTACTACACAAAGTGTTACTCTAATGAGTATCAAGGCTCTTTCAGGCCACAGTCAGCCTCACGGACTGAAGTAGGTCGGAGGTAGCCCATTTGTATCAGGTTGGGCAGCAGTGGGGGGTTCAAACTGCAGAGAGTGGGGTCTCCTCTGACATTCTTTGTATTGCATGCTTATTTAAGGACCCTAGGATGATTTTGGCTAAGACCTTCATGCTTCGTGGGGAGTAGGCCCAATGCAGAGTGTGAACTCATACATTAAGCTATTTCATTTTTCAATTATTGATCACTATAAAAGTTGCAGAAGGGACATAACTGAAGATCAGAATGTAAACACTATCTATTAAAATAATCTGACATAGAACCGTATCTCTATAGGTTCACTTCAAGCCAAGATTTTTAGGCATTGGCAGATCTTGGAAAGAAATCCATTACCTATTAAGAGACATCATATAGTGGATATTGGGCAGTTTTGGTTTAGCACCAAGATTTCATTATTCTTGGAGGTAGTATACAATTATCATCTTTCAAACTATTTCATACCATCATTTCTTTTTCAGTGGCTACCACTGAATAAAAGGTAGCTCTATATCATGAAAAAATAATTTTAAACGAAAACCAGGGATAATTGAATTCTGATCAAGAGTTACTTTTTAAACAATGAGGTAGCACTCAATATTTTCCTCAGGGAATTTATGAAAACACAATTTCATATTGTGATCCAAGAAAGAATTTCAAGTTTATTGAGAATGTTCTGAGCATCACAATTTTTTCACTTCAAGTAAGAAAGAGAAAGAATTAATCAGTTTTAAATAATTTTATAATTTAAGGAGAAAAAGAATAGTAATTATCAAAATCACCCGAATATTTCTTTAAAATGTAAAAATAAACGTATTTCTTGATAACATACTATCAACAGGGCATTTTCTACTTCAAAACAAAAAACCATAAGGTACAATTGAAGTGTACTCATTAAATGTGTACTCATTAAAAGTGATAGAATACCACCTTTCTTTTTTGTTTTTAATATGTTTCGTGGTGTGAATTAAGGATTCTTGATATCAGGGTTCACGGGGAAACTGTCTTGTGTGTGCAAAAGGTAACATACCTATGCTGATTATCTACTTTCTCAGCTTTAAGGGCACATTATTATCATTTAAAACACTACATTTTGTGTCCAAATAGCAGTATACAAGTTGCTTATTAGCAAACGACTGATTTTGTTATTGTAACAATTCAGAGACAATTCAAGACACTTCTTAGAGGATGTGTCAAAGAAAACCCCATTAGGAATGATTTGGGACACCTGAAGTCCCTTGGCCTTGAAGCCCTCCACAGTGACCTATATTTGTGAATGGGAAGCAGTTAGAGACACAAGTGTCTTCTCAGTGAGGACATTTGCAGTGTTTCTCCAAGTGGGTGTTTTCAGCAGCTGCTGATTGGAAACATGAATTTTCAGACACATTCAGCAGAGAGAAATGAGATATTTTGACTGAGATATATTATCCTGTCTTGTTTTGTAGCAAAAAGGCAGTAAAGTGTTTCTGCAGGGTCAAGTAACAGAGAAGTCATCAGCTAGTGGAAGGCAAGGCATTCGTGCAGCAACATAATAGAGTGGACAGAATGTGAATTAGGCAGAAGTCAAGGATTACAAAGGGGAAAAAAAAAAAAAAGCAACAGTCCACAAAACACAAGGCCCAGGGCCCTGTGCACATGGCTCATTTTACAAAAGAAGATTTTACTAACATAGACAGATTCAGAACTGGCCAATGTATGTAGCTATAAAGGAGGGCGCTAAATCTTAATTTGCTTTCCTCAGGGAGGACCTGGTGATTTCTAAATGAATTTGGAAAATGAGAAGAATGTCCTTTGGGATAGCCTTCAGTACTTGCAAAAAAAAAAAAAAATCTATGTGGCTGCAAGGAGAGATCCTCTCTGAGACAGATAACAGCTTGTCAATACATATGTATTGGTATAAAGCACGGATCACTAGGGCAACACCAAGAAACCTGATCTGTGGAAATGCTAGTGTTCACTACAATGCAAACTCCTTCATTGGCTGGGGGTTTTCTTCCCCTTTTTTTCTCCCTGGTTTCTCATTTATACGGCGAACATTTATGAGCATCTAATACATGCCAAAACCTATGCTGGGGATTCGGATTTGAAAGACACCTCTCCCTATAGGAAATTTCAAAGAGAATTGTAGAAAATGAAGTCATATTACTGCTCTCATGTAGATAGTGCATTGGTAAATTCTGACATAAGGTGTAAGGAGAAAAAGAGGAAAAAGGAATAAGGCATAGTGCAATTGTGATTCTACTGCTGATCCTGTTGCTTATGTTACTGCTCTGGTCTTAGATTATAATTTTAGAGAAGGGAGCAAAATAAAGACAGGATTTTTTTCTTTATTTTCTAAAACTTTAGCACAATAAATGAGGTAGTCTGCTCTTTCATTTGGAGAAACTCAAATCTTTGGTAAAGCCCTCTTTTTTTTTTTTTAAAGATTTTATTTATTTATTTGAGAGAGAGAATGACATAGAGATAGCATGAGAGGGGGGAGGGTCAGAGGGAGAAGCAGACTCCCTGCCGAGCAGGGAGCCTGATGTGGGACTCGATCCCGGGACTCCAGGATCATGACCTGAGCCGAAGGCAGTCGCTTAACCAACTGAGCCACCCAGGCGCCCTGGTAAAGCCCTCTTTAAAAAATGGCATGTATATAGCTTTTAATTTGATTTTGGTAGCATGGATCTAATTCATAAGAATGTTACTAAAGTGCACAGGGGATAAACTACAGTGTTCTTTTTAGCTTTTAAAAAGACATTGCCAAGGGGCGCCTTGGTGGCTCAGTTGGTTAAGCGACTGCCTTCGGCTCAGGTCATGATCCTGGAGTCCCGGGATCGAGTCCGGCAGGGAGCCTGCTTCTCCCTCTGACCCTCCCCCATCTCATGTGCTCTCTGTCTCTCTCATTCTCTCTGTCTCAAATAAATAAAATCTTAAAAAAAAAAAAAGACATTGCCAAGGTGATTTACATAATTGAAATTCTATATTTCTAACTACAGATGTGCCACAAAATTCAGGCGAGCAGCCAGACTGTCAAAACTCCCAGCAGTTTCATGAAAAGGAAGGTTTGCCCAAATCTCCACTGGTTCCCCCAGAAATAAAGCTGTTTTGGGAAACAGAGAAAAATAGATGGGAGGTCTTTACATTTTAAAGCACCTGCAAAGAAACAAAAACACTATAAAAAATAAATAAAAAGATGGTCAAAATGAATACATAAAGACCAAAAAGATTAAATAATCTGCTGCTATGAGCCTTTAATATTTAGAAAGGTTGGAAGAGTTTTGTGAGATATTTTGGATTGCTTTATTTAGAAACCAATTGAAGGTGTCATTAAGAAATTTAAGCTCTTTAACCTATAAAAAGTGGAGTTTTATTTGTGTTCTTGACAGCTTTAATGTCTATACATTATGGATATGATTCCACACACACAATCTTTTAAAATGCATATTGAAGTTCTTTCATTTGCCAAGTGAGATTTGATTGTAGAGTGCCTAAGTCTTTTTCTTTTTCTTTTTCTTTTTTTGGGGGGGGGGGTCCATTCAGTCTTTAATGCCATTTCTAGAAAAAGAAGAAAGCTTTAAGATACAGAGTTCACTGAATTGACAATGAAAACAATCTTTTAGAGTTTTGACACACTTTTACTTTTATCTTAAATAAAAATAAGACTAGTTTAACTCTCAGTTACATATTTTAATGATCATTTTCAATGTGCTAAGGAGTCAAATTTTTTAGTTCTTCTTTAGTATATTAAAAAGAAGAACAAAAAATAGACCAATCTTAGTAGACTATTATTTTTCATTTTGGAAGAATAAGTCCCTGTCCTAAGTGTTACGGGTTAAATTTTGTCTCCGATAAAAAGATATGTTGGTGTCCTAAACCCCGAGTAACTCAGAATGTGACCTTATTTGGAAAAAAAAAAGGGTCATTGAAGATATAATTAGTTGATTAAAGATGAGGTCATACTGGAGTACGGTGGAGCCTTAATCCACTGTGACTGGTGTCTATAGAAGAAGAGGGAAGATGGCTTTATAAGAAGAACAGAGAAACATGTGAAGCCACAGGACAGGCAGAAGCCAGGATAAGATGGCCATGTGACAATGGAGGCAGAGAATGGAGTTATGTTGCCATAAGCCAAGGAATGCATGGAATTATCAGAAGCTGGAAGAAGCGAAGAAGGATCCTCTCCTAGGGACTTTGGGGAGAGCATGCAGTGCCGACACCTCGATTTTGGTCCCCAGAGCTGTGAGACAATAAAATTTCATTGTTTTAAGCCAACCAGTTTGAAGTCATTTGTTACAGTAACCTAGGAAACTAATACAGTGAGCATGACAAGCTTTCAAATTTTATTAATATGGCCATTCAAGAAGATATTCCTTGGAGATCTGACATACCAGCCCAAGAACACACAGACACCAGGAGTTTTCTCCTTGGCCATCCCCTAGCTGTTGTGGGGCTGGGATCCCCATTAATCAAATAAGTAACTGTTCTTTCTTTCTCTTTTTCTTTCTTTCCTTCTTTCTTTCTTTCTTTCTTTCTTTCTTTCTTTCTTTCTTTCTTTC
>NC_058403.1:14529259-14556371 GCF_002201575.2 Neomonachus schauinslandi
TTCTTTCTTTCTTTCTTTCTTTCTTTCTTTCTTTCTTTCTTTCTTTCTTTCTTTCCTTCTTTCTTTCTTTCTTTCTTTCTTCTTTCTTTTTCTTTCTTTCTTTCTTCTTTCTTCTCTTTCCTTCCTTCCTTCCTTCCTTCCTTTCTTTTTTTCTTCTTTCTTTCTTTCTTTCTTTCTCTTTCTTCTCTTTCCTTCCTTCTTTTCTTTCTTTCTTTTCTTTCTTTCTTTCTTCTTTCTTTCTTTCTTTCCTTCTTTCTTTCTTTCTTTTTTTTTCTTTCTTTCTTTCTTTTTTCTATAGAGGTAACCATACACATCTTTTACTATTTTTCCTTCTTTTACCTCTCTCCATATTTTTTTCCTTATCTGTCAGTGTCATGATCATCTTGGTTGTTACAAGGCTTGATTGAGTCTTATCTTTGTCAACCCTGTGCTAATTGATAACTCCAAAATCATATGGTCATCATGACCTTAAATAAGATGCCAAATAGTAAGATGTTAATCTCCCATCCCTACCACCAAAGTATTTGTAAGTGAATTCATAAGCATGCAAATGGGGTAAGTATAATCATTTTACTTGCTCATCTTAAGTTACTCTCAAATCAATAAAATTTTTTATTTTGGTAGGAAATAAAAAAACCACAATGCTGTTTTCTTAAGTGTCTGCTACCATAAGTTTAATATTGTACTTAATAAGCTGTTCCAATATGCCTAAACGGAAAGCCTTCATTAATCAGCTCTGTGCTTGTTGACCTCCTTTGCCTAGCAAGGAGAATAAAGTTTCTCTGAGATAATTGGTGTAGTTCCAAGAGATAAAACGGCCTTATCTATTGAGGAATGCATTAGTTGACATGCAACTAAATTGCTGTAACAAAGATGCCCCCAAATGAAAGGTTTTAAAAAAGCACTTTATTTTGGGGCGCTTGAGTGGCTTAGTTGGTTGAGCATCTGACTCTTGATTTTGGCTCAGGTCATGACGGTGAGATCAAGCCCCACTTTGGACTCAACGCTCAGCAGGGAGTCTGCTTGAGATTCTCTCCCTCTCCTTCTGTCCCTCTCCCCACTTGCATGTGCTGTCTTTTTCTGTCTCTCTGAAATAAATAAATAAATCTTTTTTAAAAAGTGGTTTATTTCTCACTTGTATAACTTTTGCAGTAAGCTGTGTAGATTGGCAGAAGACTCTGGTCATGCAGTCACTTAGGACTCAGATTCTTCTCATATTTTTTTGTTTTCTACCTTCTGGTGCATTGTCCTCATCTGAATGTCCAAACCTATGTTCCTTACAATGGACAGAAGAAAAGATGTGGAGGAACATGTGCCCAATTTTCTAACATTCAGAACCAGAATTAAAACTCCTCTCTTATGTTCACATTCCCTTGCCAAAAATTTAGTTATATGACTCCTATAACCCACATAAAAAATTAGCTTCAAGAGGAACTAAGATATATAGTCTTTCCCTGAGCATATATCTAGGGCATATATACTTACTACAGAGGAAGGTGAGAAAGGATTTCAGTGGACAGTAGCATTGTCTTCCAAAAAGATGTTGTCAATATAAATCAGGGTATTTGTTTACCATCAGGAATTTAAATGACTTAGTTCACATAGAACCTACACAGCCATTTAAAAAACTTCCAGTTCTATTAATATTGGCATTAAAGATGTCATGCCTTTGTAGATATATTTGGATACCTTTTAAGCATTTTCAAAACAAAATAATTTCACATATTTGTTTATTAAAGATTTATTTATTTGAGAGAGAGAATGTGAGTGGGGGGAAGGGCAGAGGAATAGGAATAGGGAGAGAGAGAATCGTCAAGCAGACTCTCTGCTGAACATGGAGCCTGACTAGGGGCTTGAAACCAGCACCATGAGATCATGACCTGAGTCAAAACCAAGAGTTGGACACTTAACTGACTGAGCCACCCAGGCGCCCCACAAAATATTATATTTCACTTAAAGATTAAATCAACTTCCATGTGAAAGGACGCTGAAAAATAATATGCCAAAAAATTGGGTATCATTTCCTAAATTTGTTGAGAAGACCAAGCAGGAAGTACCAAGCAATGTCTATGAATTTTCACTGAATTTCTCTTCTGAAATCAACAGGGAATGTTTAGAGTTGCAGGAGAGAAAAACTTCTATAATATTTGTCATCTTGTCCCATACTGGTTTATATGGTTAAGAGAGAGAGAAGAGAGAGAGGGAGAAAGTAGGGGAGGGAGAGGGAGAGAGAGAGAGAACCACATAAAACGAAATACATTTATTAAGAAGTGGAGAGGTACCAGAGTGACAACGAATCTGGTTTGCTAAAATAAATTCGGAGGTCATAGATAAGTCCAATTCTTGTCTGCAATTATTTCTCCACCCCCTCCCTTACTCACTGAATTCCTTTTTCACTTCCAGAAATTATCACTTTTGATCAGTACACGTATTTCCTCATTATGAAATGATTCTAGTGACCATGTTTTTCATCCTCTCTTGGCTTATTAAAACAATTACTAGCAAACTTTGCAAATTTTAGCACTTATTATTTTGGTTTCATTTTATTAGATTAACTACTTCCTACAAAGCGTTTCATGCAATGTTTACATTTTGAAAATCAAATTAAATTTGTATTGATTCAGGATTTTGTTAGTTGTTGTTTTTATGTTTCTCTTTTTTCCTGAGTATTCCTAAGAGTGTTCTGGGATGTCACAAAAATAGGTTTGGAAATCATTGCTCTGAAAGAATTAAAATTACAGTTATGATAGATTCATTCCTCCACATTCAGGCAGGAAAAGATAATAGCCGTCATGCAGGCTTCTAAATCCCTCCACTATATTTGCAGAGATCTTGTCATGAAGTATTTCTCTGAGGCATCATGCTATGTGAAACCATTTTTCAGGTAAGATGAAATCACCCAAACTTTGGTCATATTAACAGCACTGAGCTATTGCAAGAAACTTAATCATGAAAGAGATTCAACTGTGTTCTTTACACTCTATTTACCAAGACAGAGGAAGAAGATTGTACTGTTTCAGAAAATAAAATTAAATCTACCAGGAAGAACCAACAAACAAACATTTCAAGATAACTCTTAACCTGAAATTTAAGTTTGTCAGCATTCCCCCTGTGGAAAATGTCCAAGCAGATCCATTTGCCCTTACTCCCTCATTGTGGGCAGGTCAGACTTTCTCCATGGCTGGCATCTGCATATCTTTGCTTGGGTACTTCCTCTGGTTTCCTGAACCCATTCTGTCTTTAGCCAAACAAGCCCATAGGGCAGCACTCACTAATGAGTGTCCCAGCAGCCTTCCTCTGGGGTAGTGTAACTTCCTCATTGTATTCTGTTTTTCTCAGAGTTCCCCCCAGAGATTAAGCAACTTGCTTGATAACACACCATTCCTCTTTCCCCTCTCTCCAGACCCCTTCCTGAGGGGGTCCATCCTGGGATCACTTCCCAAATGACTTACACTCTAATCCTTGACTCAGGGTAGGGTTCCTGGGAATAGGAAGCAAGACCAGCCCCACTCTTGAGCATTCCGGTAAATCAATGTTTGTCATTACGTTCCATACAGAGATCTATCTTCCTCAGCTCTGTGTTGATCTAGAATACCTACCATACACAATGACTTAAGATGATGTAAGTTGAGATGGCAAAATCCTGAAGGACCATGGGTCTCACCCTGCACTCTGCCTTATAGAACAGGAGACTGAAGCAGAAAGAGAACATTTTTCTCTTGGGTGGTGGAGCCTCGTGATGAAGGACACAGGGTCCAGTAAGTTAGATTTCTTGGTTTGAATCTTGGCTCCACCTCCATGTTAGCATATATTATTAGCATGTCTGTTAACATTATACAAATGTGGAAGTAGGAAATGTAATCAAAGGATACAAAATAAAAAAGGAAATGATCCTGGATCTCAAGTAAAATAAAACTGGATTAGCACAAGATGCACAGTCATAGAGAAATGTTTGCTAGAGAGAGAACACAGATATCATCATGATAGTGTACACACAGAAACCTAGACATAGAGTATTACATTCTGGAGAGCACAGGCTCATGAGTTAGACTACATAATTTGAATCCTGGCTTCATATCTTAATGGCTAAGTGATTTGGGGTAATTTGATTAAACTTTCTGTGCTTTTACATCCTGATCTGAAAAATAGGGATGATGATAATAAAACCTAGCTCAGAGTACTGTTGTGAGGATTAAAAATAATAACACATAGGAAGTAATCAGGACATACCAAGCCCAACAAACATTCCTCTCCATTATTATTGTTGGCAACATGGCAGCAGTGGGGTAAATTTCAGGTCCCAAACTCTCCCCATCCTGCATCACACATCATCAGTAGGGATGGAAACTCACATTTAAATCCATATCTAAGGCATAATTACCACAACAAATTAAAAACTCCCTTTTGCCTATCAGCATGCTAACAAATTAGTTCACCTCAAACATGTTTTTTCTTATTTAGTATGTGACACAATACAGCATTTTCCCCCTTTTCTGACACAGAGTAGAACAACTGTTTTATGTGTGTTTTCTCTGCTTAATAAACTGAACACCTTAATCTTAAATTTATGCTTAATTAGAAGAATCAAAGACACAAAACCTGACATGCAATAGCAATGCACAACTTACAGTTTAAATACACCATGTAGATTTAAGAAATGCTCATGGTGAAACATTTTTTCTTTAATAAAAAATGTCAATAAACTGACAAGCAGCAGTGAATACAGAATGAATTGGTGTAACTGTATCTTTCATTCTTTAAGTACTATCCCTTATTCCTGGATTCTCTATTGCTTATTCAATGTTCTCAGTTCCCCACATTCCTATTAGTTTTTATAGTGTTTTTTTTAAATTCAACTTAACGTTGTGAACATCCCTCCCAAACAAAAGACTGCA
The DNA here is from genome assembly GCF_002201575.2 of Neomonachus schauinslandi. Classification (NCBI taxonomy): domain Eukaryota; kingdom Metazoa; phylum Chordata; class Mammalia; order Carnivora; family Phocidae; genus Neomonachus; species Neomonachus schauinslandi. The sequence goes on from NC_058403.1 coordinate 14,534,155, forward strand.
ATTGAGACTAGGGAAGTATAGAAAACTTCCTCAAATTTATCTTCCATAGTCTTTTAATTAGAACTGACTCAGGAGAGATATAAAAATAAAATTATTGACTCATCTGAAATTAAAAGATCTTCGTTGTGTTGTCTTTGAGAAATGTAGCATGACTCTTGTTAAATAATGATTTTCCAATTTTAATTACATTAAATTCTGTCTCCCTAAATTCCTGCTGCCATTCTAATTAAAGGGAAATTTCTTATTTTCTGTGCAGAAGGCCTGCTTTGGTGCAGTTCAACCATTTCTACATAATCGTCCAGAGGTGTTTTGTACTTTAAAGTCACTGAAGTTTTTCTTTACTGAAAGATTAATAAAACACTTAAAATTCTTTGTAGGTTGTATATAAGATAAAGCATAAGTACTTGCTACAGCACTTAATCCAAATGGGTAAAACCCTCAAATGTATATATTACTGAAAAGTGAATATGCAGGCTAATGCAACCAAGTATTGAAATTTTGAGAATTCCTTGTGAACATATGCAAGATCTTAAACATTTTCTTGAGAATATACAACGTGGTATGGGGGTAGACACTATCAGTGGTCTGTCCAAAAGCTTTTGCCCCTTTCTCTTCACTTAGATAACATAAATTTTGTTCTATTACTTACGGGCACCTATTTTTCAAACTTGGAGATGACATTCTGCAAATGGCAGGTTGGATTTTCCGTAGGACTGTGATTGATGGCTTCATTCAATAAATACATTTTTAGCAATTAGCATTAGCAAAATAGGTAAGTAAGAAATAGAATGAAAGGACATGAACCAGGAAAAAAACGGTCCTTGTTCTCAAGCAAAATGAAACTTAGTAAACACAACACAAGATGAACAATCAAACTCAGAGGTGTTTTATAGAGACAGATAAAATAGAGAGATCGTTGATAGTACCCAGACATAAACCTAAGCATTAGACCATGCATTCATTCATTTATATTTAAGTATATATATATATTTTATTTTATTATGTTATGTTAATCACCATACATTACATCATTAGTTTTTGATGTAGTGTTCCATGATTCATTGTTTGTGTATAACACCCAGTGGTCCATTCAGTACATGCCCTCTTTAATACCCATCACCAGGCTAACCCATCCCCCCACCCATTCCCTCTAGAACCCTCAGTTTGTTTCTCAGAGTCCATAGTCTCTCATGATTCGTCTCCCGCTCCGATTCCCCACCCCCTTCATTTTTTCCCTTCCTACTATCTTCTTCTTTTTTTTTTTTTTAACATATAATGTATTATTTGTTTCAGGGGTACAGGTCTGTGATTCAGCAGTCTTACACAATTCACAACGCTCACCATAGCACATAACCTCCCCAATGTCTATCATCCAACCACCCCATCCCTCCCACCCCCCACCACTCCAGCAACCCTCAGTTTGTTTCCTGAGATTAAATTTCCTCGTATCAGTGAGATCATATAATACATGTCTTTCTCTGATTGACTTATTTTGCTCAGCATGATACCCTCTAGTTCCATCGATGTCGTTGCAAATGGCAAGATTTCATTCCTTTTGATGGCTGCATAATATTCCATTGTATATATACACCACATCTCTTCTCTATCCATTCATCTGTCGATGAATTCTGTGGACATTAAAAAATACTTTTTGAACACCTGACACAATCAAACCATAAATTTGGTCAACACCAAATTTATAATACAGAGACTATTAAATTTTGATTAACATAGCAGGGATACAATATGTATGGAATTACCCTAATATGATGTAGCATGTGATAAGTGGCAGTTAAAAAACAGAGGTGAAGCTAATTTGTTTTGGGAGCCTACATGGGAGAGATTATTTCAACCTGGGAAATCCTGGAAAATTTCATGAGAAGAGTATAGTTTGAAAAATGATCAACTAATGCTTAAATATAATTGATTTTTTTCACTAAATAAATATGTATTTCCTACCTAATAGAAGTCTAACCCAAGTACTGGCATTACATAAAACAAAACAAAACAAAACAAAACATGATAACCATGTCCTTGATGGGTTCAACCTCAAAAAGAGGAGCAGAGGAGAGTGATAAATAATGAAAAAGGATATGATGTGCTTCATAACAAAATGGAGATGTAAGTGTGAGAGAATCATGCACTGAAACACCAAGACAAACGTCACGTCTAAGTGAATAAAGGACGGAAAGTTTTGTGGTTAGGGGAAAAGAAAGAGTTTTTTTGTTTTGTTTTTGTTTTTGCCTTTTAAGGGAGGAAAGAAAAATTAGAAATTGTTATAAGAGAAAGAGCTCTATGTAAGGATGATTTTTAAGAAATGGTAATATGTGATATGCAGTATGTGACTCCATTTCCCTGTCTTTCCAATGAAATGTCCATAGAAATCTACATTGCTTTTTCAAATTATTTTTAGATTTGAGTTTTCTCCAGATGCCATGACATGTGGTAAGATAGGCTTTAGGTATGTGGTGGGTGAAGTTGTAGCCCTTTACATGTACACAAATAGTCAGGTGACAATGTCCCAGAGATTTCAAACCACCATGTCCAAACTTTTAAGCTCATGCTCTTGCAGTGTTACCCATCTCAGGGGAGGGCAATGGTGCTGAACAGATTCCCCAAACCAGAAGCCTGACCATTATCCTTGGCATCTCCTTCCTCCTCACTTAACCAAATCTGTATTAGGAAAGCTGCTTCCAGATAGCTTAACTCAATTCACCTCTGTCTATCCCCATCCCTGAGATCATACCCCTCATCCATTTACTCAAGCCTTACTACATTTGCCTCTTGCCTGCATCACCCCCAACCCCATACAACTCTCCAAGCTGTTTTCCACATTGTGAGCATAGTGACCTTACTAAAATGCAAATTTGATTATGTCAGATTTTGAGTAGCTGATAAGGAGAATGAGCGAACAGTCAAGGTAGAAGAACCTGGAGACTGTGGAGAGAAAATTGGCCCCATCTCTTTTGTTTAACAGTGGAGGAGTCTGAGGTCCAATAGGTCAACAAAAGCGATTTGCCCAACAGATAAACAGGCACATAACAAAGGTTTCTCATTTTGTATTCAGTTTTGCCCTCTCTGTACTCTATACCCCTTGATGTCTAGAACTGTGCCGTCATCTTCTTACCTGAACCTTGAAAACAAAATTTGGTCACTTATTTTATTATTATTATTTTCAAATTAACAAAGGACATATAAAATTGGCTTGGGAAAAATAGTAAGCATAAGCATGATTCAAATATTAAGTCCAACAAATAGACTCTTGGTACCCAGAGAGGAGAACCATGTTATACATTTTGAAAATAATGTCAACACAAAACAATCTACTCAGTTTTTGATTACATGTGGCTATGAACCAGTTGATGGACTTTAACCATCATGTAACATAAGTGGCAGCAATCGAGAATAGTTTATATTAATTCCATACAAACCACGCTGACTCTCCCTTTCCTAGAGAATGAGATGATAGACACTAGGGTTGTATTTTTATCTGTTACCTTTTGGGTGTATTATTAGAAAAGTTATAGGCAGTGAGGCAGTAAACCACATGAAACACAGAATTTACTTATGCCCCACCGCTAACAACACCCACATCCTTCTCTGGGAAGGTAGGCCACAAAGTACATGCTCAGTCATGGCCAGAACATGAAATAGTTTTTTAGTCACTTTATGATTAGAAAAAAAGAAAAGAAAAGTATCACATTTCATGATGTCGGAGAAGAAATGCTGCAGGACCATTCTCCCAGGCATAGAGAAATCCAGAAAAGGAGCCAAGGTGCAAAGAGGAATGTGGTTTCCCAAAAAGCAAAATGAGTTTTTTGTAAACTTTGTGTTCAAAACTCTTCTCTCAGAGGACTTGAGTCAATGTCTTATTTTATCCAAATTGGCTTTCACTTCTGCAACTATTATTAGAGTTGTTGAGTTTTGCTTGTAAGTGTTGTGGATCCTGTGGTTCCCACGTTTTGCCAAAAACAGAATCACCTGAAATATTTCTGTGGTTGAGATGTGCAATGAATTTAGCTGGCTGTTTGAACACTTCCATGATTCTGCTAGCTTTTTGTTCTGTCTTCCTGCTGGTTCTTGTCACTCTTTTCTCCAATTCTGAGCATGGTTAAGGAAAGAAAGGTAAATAAAAGTCTATTTTAAGCCAATAACACCACCCATGACTACCTATGTACTGAATTTGTGACTTTGGACAGTTTTGTCATTGCCAATTCAGGGACCCACAAATTGCTGCTACAAAACAAACAAACAAAAACTTCCATTTTATATTTTTATGGTCTAAATTCACACATGGTCATATACAACACTTGCATTTTACTGAATGTTTGGATCTCTCTTTCTTTTTTTTTTTTAAAGATTTTATTCATTTATTTGAGAGAGAATGAGATAGAGAGAGCATGAGAGGGGGGAGGGTCAGAGGGAGAAGCAGACTCCCTGCTGAGCAGGGGGCCCGATGCGGGACTCGATCCCAGGACTCCAGGATCATGACCTGAGCCAAAGGCAGTCGCTTAACCAACTGAGCCACCCAGGTGCCCTGGATCTCTCTTTCTTATGTATTTATTTATTTGAGAGGAAGAGTGAGCAAGAAATAGAGAGCATGAGCAGGGGGGAGGGGCAAAGGGAGAGGGAGAAGCAGACTCCTCACTTAGTGGGGAGTCCAATGCGGCGCTCAATCCCAGGACCCTGAGATCATGACCTGAGCCGAAGTCAGATGCTTACCTGACTGAGCCACCCAGGCATCCCATGGATCTCTCTCTTTCTCTCTTTTCTTTTCTTCTAATGAGGAAAATTGAAGGATACTAATACGTAAATATCAGCAATATCTTTTTAAGGATTTTCATGCTATATCTTCCTAAAGCCAACCAAGATCATTCATATGAGTAGAATGAGTATGACTTGGGAATCAAACATGAATAAGACAAGCAAGAATATTTGAAACTGTGGGCCAGGAAGTGGTTTCAGGAGTGAGACAGAGAGAGAGAAAAGGGAAACAAAGATTGTACTGCCAGGAAGACTAAATTCATTGCTATTTTTGATTTTACTTTGAAATAATGTATGTATTTGATTTAACCAGTTTCTGACCATACATTTTGGTTCACTTCTGAATCATATACATCCTCTCAATTTCTCAGAAGAAAGAGTCATCATATCTTGTTCAGAATATAATAAACACTGGTAAATCAATGGATTGATGAATACAGCTGTAAGTTGTGAAGAGGGACTATGTAGTTGGAGAGGTCATAGACAGGCAGAGAAAACCTGCTTTGTGATTTAGAACAAAAATATTGAAGTCTCTTAATGACTCCATTTCCTCTCGCACCACCTAGGAAGAATATAATCTATTCTAAAAATTGTTTTAAATGATGGTTAAGGGTTGTGGTGGTACTACCTCGACTTTAGATCACTTATGTAGGACTGAGCAGGAGGGTAAAGCGACACCCATCTCACCTCAGTCATTTGGCTCTCATCATTGAGTTTGTTGTATAAGATGATAAAGAACTGCCCCAATTCTGTAGGCTTGAGCAGACAGGTAAGTAGCATTACCAAGGTGACTCCAAAAGAGAAAAGTGAAGCCACAGTGTGTCCTCAGTAGGCTCCTTCCCCAACATCCTGGGGAGATTCCCTTCTCTACTCTTGGCTGGGGTGCAGCAACATGTCATGGAGGATTTTCTGGGGCTGTTGAGGGAGACTCTATAAACCATATTTTGACATTCTCCACTTTTTCATGGTGTGCACCAGACAGGAACATATGGTTCCAAATGTCTGTGGCAATTGTGTAAAGGACACAACAGAGAGAGTTGTTTTATGTTGAGAGTATTAAAAGAAGGGGGAGGGGAATACAGGTTATAATGAATTGGCCACCGGAGAACAGAGGCCTTCGATACTTCAAATGGCCTATTATGGTCATTAGAGAAGAAAAACAGAAAGAGTTATAACATTGATAATATCTACTGCTATGAAGGAAAAAATATTCCCATTGATTATTGTAGAACTATTCAATGACAAAAATCAGTATTACTCTAAGATTTTCGGTTGCTTGTCTAAGCAATTTTATAGAATGTAGGTATTTTTAGTAGTAATTTACAAAGGGCTTTCACTTTGAGGATTTTAAAAGATAAACAGAGAATCAATTCATAAACTGATATGGTTTCCTGTGTGAATTTGCAGCTCAATAATTTGTACTGTGGTAGGAGGACATTTGTTTACCTTGCCCTGGGATAAATATCCATCGAACTGGGCTCTTATCTGTTCTTTCCTCATTATGTAGCAAGCTTTTAGAGATCATTTCATCTGCCCCAAATATAGGAGTTGCACGAAGTAATGCATTTCTGTTTTCACTCATTTGGGATTTAGTGGCTTTTTATGACTGAGGTCACCCCACTCTCACCTTGCTATTATGCTAAATGATTCAAAGGCAATTAGTACACAGACTTGGGGATGCTTCCAAAATTGACTGGCCCTGGATAAACTCAGGACACTTGAATCAAGTGGTGTCTCACAACAAGCTGACTTCCTGAATGAGGAGATACATTACCTTCCTGAAGTAGGAAATCACTTGCCATAAAGAAACAGACTATCAAATAGGATTCTTGTGACTGTGGTCTATGTTGCAGTGACCAGGACACTAAGGATAAGATTAATAGCCCAACTCTCAGAAGTTGTAATTATCTAATAATTATGAGCCAGCTTAAAGAAATAGCAGGGTAGGTCAAACATCTAATTAGGTTGGAAAATGGCTAGAGAAATATACCTCCATGTGCCCTCAGATGCAAGCAGAGACAAGAATTTGTTCTTAGTTAATTTGGGAAGTGATTCCAAGAAAGATCAGTATAGGACTGGTGGTATGAGACAGGGAGGGAGAAGACAAAATATGCATTACCTAACATGTTGTCACTGCAGACACTTGGAATGGAATATCTTTCGGGATCTTGGGAAGAAAATGTAGAACACAACTCAGAGTTCTCCCAGTTGAGGGGGGCTGCTCCCAAGGGCATTGACTTTCTGGAACTGAGCACAGGCCAAACTTCCAAAGTCAAAAAGAAAGAAAAACAGAAAAACAGCCCTCAGGAAGAGTCACAGCTGTTTGCAGGAAGCCCCGCTCACATGCAGAAGTCACCACTGAGAGTGTACGGGTGGGCATTGAGAGCATCTGTTTCTGCAATTTACATTAAAAGTTATGAAATAAGTGATTCTGGATAAAGGTAAAGGATATAACACAGTTCCTCCAGAAATCTCATTAAAACTGCACTTCCAAGGCTGGGAGAAAATACAACCATTGAGGAGTGGAAACCTACCTGGCCAGCTCGAGAATGCTAAATCTTAAATCAGAACCGCCAAAAAGGAAGTGCCAGCCTGCTTTTCAGGGTAGAGAAGTCCCACGGCCCAGAGCAAATAGCCTGGTGCCCCTGCCCCCAGGGACTCAGGGGAAATGCAGGGCTAATGAAAACAGGATTCCTGGAAGGCTCTTCAAGAAGCAGTTCCATCCACACCACTGGATAGTTTCCTCTTCCCACCACCCTCATGTAAAACTGAAGGCATATTCTCTGGAGAGGGTAAAACAAAGGCTCTCTGGACAGGAGGATGACAGACTGAACTAAAATCTGGGGAATTAAGTAAACACAGATGCAAACAGAAGTTAAAGCCAGCCAACTCTTCTATCAGTGGCCTCCCAGTTCATAGACATCCAGATCCTTACTCTTAAGAGAGGGCAACAGAAAGAGGAGCACATGGTGCAGCTACTATGGAAAACAGTATGGAGATTTCTCAAAAAATTAAAAATAGAATTACCATATGATCCAGTAATTCCACTACTGAGTATTTACCCAAAGAATATGAAAACACTAATTTGAAAAGATATATACACCCCTATGTTTATGGCAGCATTATTTACAATAACCAAGTTATGTAAGCAACCCAAGAATCCATTGGTAGATAAATGGATAAAGAAGAGATACATATATAGATATATATATAGATATATACACACACACAATGGAATATTACTCAGCCACAAAAAAAGAATGAAATCTTGCCACTTATAACAATATGGATGGATCTACAGGGTATAATGCTAACTGAAATAGGTCAGTCAGAGAAAGACAAATACCATATGATTTCACTCATATGTGGAATTTAAGAAACAAAACAAACAAAGGAAAAAGAGAGAAACAAAACAAAACAAAAAAACAGACTCATAAATATAGAAGACAAATGTATGTTTACCAGAGAGGAGGTGGGTGGAGGGAATGGGTGAAAGATGAAGGGGATTCAGAGTACACTTAACATGATGAGCACTGAGTAATAAATAGAATTATTGAATCATCATATTGTACACCTGAAACTAATAGAACCCTGTACATTAATTATATTGAAATTTTAAAAATTTAATTAAAAAAAAAGTCTACCAGAAAAGTCTTCTCTTGGGAATGTAATCAACCCAAGAGAAAACTCTTAAATATACTCCTAGATTCTTAAATATACTGACATCAGAGTTTCCCTGATGTCATGCCATGTTATCCTTTAGCAAAGCTTAGAACCAATAAGCCTTGCCTAGTTTTACTCAGAGGTTGCAACCAGCATTCTTGTCCCCTACCTTAAATACGAACAGACAACAAAGGGTCATAGGATATTTGAGAACGTTTCCACCATGGACTAAAAAACACAGAAAAAAAGTATCTTGAAAGTAAGAAAGACTATTTAGGGGAGATAATTCCCCAAGAATACCCTCAGAGGGTTAAAAAAGATATTGCACCTATGAAACAAAAATATTTTTAAAAATTCAGAGTAAAATATCACTCATAATATAAAAACATAATAGCATAAATAAAAAATCATAGAATGGTTGAAAAATAAAGTTGAGTAAATGTCCCAGAGGATATACAAGTTGAAAAGAGAGGCACTAATGCAACAGATACAATATCTAAATAAATTGAATGTCAGAAAGAAAGATCTTGCAAGCGCTTTTACTAGGAAAGTTACTTGAGTATGTATTGAGGAAAATGAAGAAAGAAAAAGAGAGAAACAGAGACAGACATAAAAAAAGGAATAAGAAGAAAAGGAGGAGAAGAATAGATAGTATTCAAAGCTAAAACTAAAACTAAAACACCAGAGATGAAATATAGAAAAAAGGAAAAAATCTCCAAGATGATGATGAAGGTGGTATTCCATCCAGGAGGGACACTGACCTGAATATTGATGGCCACCAGTCCTGATGAATGTGGTGTTAATTCAAAAGATGGCCATGTAGAGGGCTGTCACTATCTTCACTTCTGATATTCTATCATTCTTTTTATTTCACATAAAAGAGCTTCTTGACTACTTGTTCTACCAAAATGAGAGAATAAACTACATGTTTATTCTCTACAAGGACTACATGTATGTAGTGAAGAATTTGGCCTTGCCTAAAGAGAGGTCTGGCCTTTGCCCTGGGCTTGGGGAGGGAGTCTATGTTACATCTGACAGTCTATGTTATATCTGTCCTTAGTTAGGGAAGAAACTGGCCATACCTGATAATCTTAGGGTTGAGGCTGGCCATGGCAGAAAGACCAACCATATAATTTAGGGTAAGGAGTTTGGCTCATATGGTATCCCTTGATCTGGGGAGTAAATCAACCATGTGGATAATCAACCAATCAACCTATCATGCCTATGTAATAAAGCCTCAACAAAAACTCTGGAGCTCAGGTGAGCTTTCTTGATTGGCAATATTCCATGCATATTGTCATATGATGATGGCAGGAGAATAACACATCCTAACTCCATGGGGAGAGGACAACAGAAGCATCGCATTTGGAACCCTCCCAGACTCTGCCCTATGTGTATCTTCTTTGGCTGATTTTAATCTATATCCTTTCCCTATAACACTCATAACCATGAGTGGAATAGCTTTTATTAAAGTTCTGTGAGTCTTTCTAGCAAATAATTGAGCTTGAGGGTGATCTGGGGAATCCCTCAAACATACGGTTGGTGTCAAAAGTGAGGAAAGTCTTGGGGGCTGTGTCCTTAAACCTAACAATTTGGCTAACTCCAGGCACATGAGCTCCAGAAAACAGAGAATGCATCCCAGGAAAGGAAAGACAGGAATAACTTAGATTTCCTTCCTAGACAGGGAGGAAAACTGCCAAAATGACAACCGCATTGAAGGCCAAGAGAGCCTAGAACAAAGAGCAGGAAAATGGAGGTTTCCATGGGAGATGTCTCCAAGGGAATAAAAAGAAGTACAAGAACATTTGTGAAAATTGGATAAGGAGGCTATTGGAATCTATGTAAAGGAGATGATACAAAGAAATCAAGACAATCAAAACAACAACAACAACAACAAGAAAAATAGGAAAAACAAAGAGTAAGAGGAAAATGTAATCACAGCTCACTATAGTGCTCAACTGTGCAGAGTTTAATATAAACCCCAAATAGTGATTGAATCTAAAATCTTAGTACAATAAAAAGAGGAGAAAGGGAAGCTGATGGGATGATGGTATTAAAGATTGGAAGTTTCATACACCATGACAGGATGATAGATAACACTTCAAACTGATGAAGCCAGCAAGAACTAGGTGTGTATATTAGGTAGAAATATGGGATGTGCAAATGCTGGAAAGAACAACTGAACAAGTTGGAGAGGAGGAGCTTAAAAAGCTGTTGTATTGTTTTTATTTAGTACTATCTAACTTTTCAAATTATATACGTGTATTTCTTTAATAAATAAAAATAATACATTATATGTTAAAAAAAAGAAGAAGAAGATAGCAGGAGGGGAAGAATGAAGGGGGGGAAATCGGAGGGGGAGATGAACCATGAGAGACTATGGGCTCTGAAAAACAAACTGAGGGTTCTAGAGGGGAGGGGGGTGGGAGGATGGGTTAGCCTGGTGATGGGTATTAAAGAGGGCACGTTCTGCATGGAGCACTGGGTGTTATACGCAAACAATGAATCATAAAACACTACATCAAAAACTAATGATGTAATGTGTGGTGATTAACATAACATAATAAAATAAATAAATAAATAAATAATAGTCTAAAAATACATGCCACTTGTAGGAGGAGATTATGAGGAGAGACATTAAGCCAAGATGTAGTAATTAGAAACTTGGTTTAATTTATATGATTTAAATATAAAGAAGCTTAGTGTGTTTTGTTAGGAGACATAAACTGGAAATCCGTAAGGAAGAGTGGGCTGAATAAAAATTAGAATGTTGTAATAGTTATGAGCTCTAATTCAGCTTTTTAAAACCAATCTCTAGCTCTCTAGCCTAGGTTTTTAAGATTTATGTGCATGTATTCAATCATTCCAAAATGGAAATAATTTGAGTTTATGAGATTATTGAAAATAATGATTATTAAAACATAATGCAGGGTGCATGGGTGGCTCAGTCAGTTAAGCATCCAACTCTTGATTTCAGCTCAGGTCATTATCTCAGGGTCCTGAGATCGAGCCCCATGTTGGTCTCCATGCTCACCAGGGAGTTTGCTTGAGATTCTCTCCCTCTCTCTCTGTCCCTCCCCCTGATCACTCTCTCTCTTTCGCTCTCTCAAATAATTAGATAAATCTTAAAATAAACAATGCAAAAGCAAATTTTAAGCAAACTTTGCATACATGAGTTACATGCACAAGATACGCTATTTTATACCTCCTTTTCTGAACTGAGATTTCTTGTCATGTCTTATAGACCTCTTGACATCCCCATCAGTCAAAACCAATCTATAAATATTAAATGAGCTCTGATTATGTATCAAGAATTGGGGAAGGTACTGAATGTGCCCAGAACCCCAACACTGTATGCATAGATCCTGCCCTTCTGGGGCTTGCAATCTATAAGGGGAGGGAAACATAAACAGATGAGTAAATAGTTAAAATGGGTGACAAATGCTGAGAAGGAGAAATACAGGGCGATATAAAAGAATCAAATGGATGTATATACTTTTCACTGTGGACCCAAGGAAAGTCTCTCTGAGTAATGAGATGTGGAGCATGAATAATCCCTCATTAGGAAAGGTGTGAAGAAAAGAGAGTTCAAGGTGCTGAGAGCAGTTTGGGGAAATGTCCTGGGACATGAAGATGTGGACATGAGTGAGGACAAGCAGAGGACCAGTGCAACAGGATCCAAGCGAGAAAGTTCCACATAATGTGCCTGAAAAGGTGGAATGGGGAGGATGACCAGAGGCAAACACAAGGAGAAGGTGATACACAGCCTGGGTGGTGGGGCTCTGTCTTACAAAGCACATAACTGGCTAGGTAAATAATGACAAATGAGTAGAGGTAAGAAAGATGAAGCCAGAACCAAAGATTTCCTATCACCTTTGGAATAAATTCTCAAATCTTTGAGAAGCTGGTAAGGATTCCAGAGGATATGGGCTCTGCTCACATTCCCCATTTCATTGGTCATACCCTCTCTCCAGCTCACATCTGCTCACTCAGGCCTTATTTCAAACATTTTTATGGTTGGGAGCTTTCCACAACAGAGCCTTCTCTCTGCCTGGATTATTCTTCTCCTTCTTCTCCTTCTCCTTCAGTGACCCAGCTAGTCTTATAAGGCAACCTATAAAAGCTACTTCCTTAAGACTTTCTTAAGGTCCTACTCCAAAGCAAGTTCCTCTTTTCAAATCTATCACATCTTTTCACTTTCCTTCATGGAAACTGCATTCTGTCTCTATGGCTCAGTGTCCTCTTCCGTAAAATGAGGGTATTACTTACTATCAGTGAACACCTCACAGGGTCATGGTGACTCTGAACTGTAAACCACTAAAAATAGTGTCTGGCATATAGTAAGGGCTTAGTAAATATTAGTTATCATTTGAAAGAAGCCAGGCACAAAAGAATATATATTGTATTTACATTAAGTCTCAAAACAGGCAAAACTAATTTCTGACATTGAAAGTCAGGGTAGAGGTGATTTGGGGGCAGGAGTGGAAATTGGCTGAGAGATGCCATAAAGGTTCTGATGGTGATTTGTTTCTTGTTCGGACTGTTGATTACATGAGGGTGTTCACTTTGTGATAATTCATTCTTGAGCTCTGCACTTAAGATTTGTACCCTTTGTACTTTAAAAAAGTTTCAAAAGTCAGCTATCATCATCATCATCATCATCATCATCATCAACAACAACAATATTCATCATCAACATGATTTGTAACTCTGTATTTATTTGCAGAACTGTTTACTTGACTAGGGGCTCCATGAGGGAAAGAACCAAATCTATTCACTGTGTATCTAATACCTAGTATAGTACCTGAAACAGAATATAACATAAGCCTTCCATGTCACTCTTCTATTCAAAGCCATCAGTGACTTCCCATTTCATTCAGACTAAACATCAAAGACCTCACTACAGCCCACAAGTCCTTAGCAGATCTAAATACCCACTATCTCTCTGAGTTCATCCTTACTGCTTCTGTCACACTCAGGACTTGCCAGACACATTGGAACTAGGTAGAGTTGGTAGTTTTGCGACATTGTGGAGGTACTAAATGTCAGTGAGGTATTCCCTTTTAAGTAGTTAATTTTATGTAAATTTCACCTCAACTAAAAAAAAAGTGGGTGCTCTAAAACTAGACTGAGTTCAAATTCTGGCTCTGTCACTTCGTTGTGTAATTTCTGACATGTCGCTCCACATTTCTGTATTTCCATTTCCTCACCAGTAACATCTGCAGAAGAGGAGTACTTACCTTCCAAGGTTGCTCTCAGTATTAAGTATGTTACTACTTCAAACAGAGCCTAGCATATAGAATAAGCACAAACTGAATAGAAACCATAAATATTATTTTAAGAAAAAGCTTATGTCTTTATAACCAAGAGGGAACAGAGATGAGTTTTGAGCCCTTCCTTTCTAAAAATAGTTTTCAGAACTGGAAGGAGAAATGGATAACATTAGTCCCCATTGACTTTTAGGCATTAGCCTAGCTACTTCCAGTTACAGTTGAGGTCTAAAGAAGTTATGTGACTTGACTAAGAGCAAGTGAGCCATGGTTGGCGATGAGGCCAGGGTTGTAAGGTTATACTCCAGTTTTGCTTGACACAGAGTACTACATTAATGTCCTGGGGATAACATTAAGATAAACTGATATGTGTAGGAGATTTGAATAAAACCAAAAGAGAAATTTGACTTATTATTTGGTTCAATCTTACAAATATGCACTTATGAATTGCAGGTTGTATGGCTTATGAGATATCACTCACTCATTCATTCGTTCAATGAGCATTTATCAAGTTCCCGCTAAGTGCTAGGCAAGTGCTAAGTGCTGTGGTTTTAAGTAAAAAGAGTAGTCTGCCATCATTGAATTTATACTAAAGTAAATAAATAATTAGTTGATCATGACCATGAGAGAACTAAGCAGGCCATTGTGAGGGAAATTAATGGGAGCAGCTGATTTAGATTCAGACGGGCAGAATGGATAGAAAGAGGCCAATGTGGGGAGAGGGACAGTGAAGAGTCTACTGTAAGAAACCAGAGGGAAGATCTGGGTGATTTGGATGAGTGCAGTGGTTCTCAACCTGGGATGATTTTGTACTTCAGAGGACATTTGGCAATGTCTGCAGACATTTTTTGGTTATTACAACTTGGGAGGAAGGTACTACTGACATCTAGTGGATAGAGTCCAGGGAAGTTGCTAAACATCCTACAATGCACAGGACAGCCTCCACAACAAATAATCTTCTTGCCCAAATATCAAAAGTTTTGAGGTTGAGGAACCCTAGGCTAGTATGGTAGCCATGGAGCTACAGAGAAAAAGATTAAAGCAATACTGTATGAAAATGGACTGGATATGGGGGTGGGGGGAAGTAAGGGAGAAATCAGGGATGGCATTCTGAGTTTCCATTTTTAGTAACTGGATGGAAGGGACTATGCATATTGAAATGCAAATATTTGGAGCACCTGAGTGGCTCAGTCGGTTAAGCGTCTGCCTTCGGCTCAGGTCATGATCCCGGGGTCCTGGGATCGAGCCCCGCATCGGGCTCCCCGCTCTGCGGGAAGCCTGCTTCTCCCTCTCCCACTCCCCTTGCTTGTGTTCCCTCTCTGACTGTGTCTCTCTCTGTCAAAAATAAATAAATAAAATCTTTGAAATGCGAATATTTGAAAGAGGAATTGGGGAGAGGGCAATGCTGTGGCACAGAATCAAGAGTTTGACATGTTGGGTCAGAAATAGTAATTAGAACTGGCTATGTGAATCTGGATTTCAGAGGCAAAAATCTGAGCACAAGATAAAATATGGGAATCCTTGGCTTAAAGGCATTTAACATATAAGAAACATATGACATCACCTAGGGAAAAATGTATAGCAAAGAAGTAGCTCAAAATGAGGATCCTAAATTAGCTACACATTCCTACCAGGCTCTAAAAGCCACTTGATCTTTTGCTCTCAGTGCCCTGGGTAACATCATAAGTATACTCAAGTATACTCACCACATTCTGAAAACACAGTTTTCATCTGGGTTCCTTAGTTTATTTTAAGCTATTTTGCTTTGTATCTAGTTATCTTCTTTCTTTGCATCTAATTATCTTCTAAAAATTAAGTAATTTTAAATGGATTAGTATCTAAGTATGTCATCAGCTCTCATAGGGAACACAATGTTGCATGCTACTCTACTGCTTTCTTATTAACCACACTGTATCAATTTAAGCTTGAGGTTTGGAGAGTGGGGAAAAGACAGTATGCATTCAATTGGGTATTTTTATTCTTAAGAGGGCACTATAAAATGTGAATCAAAAGTGATTAACATAGTCTTTTGAGCAAAAAAAGCATACAGGCATATATACACAAAATACAGTCCTTCTAAAAAGCACAAAACAAATTAACAGCAGCTGCTGATCACTCATGAGTAACTCAACACCATGAGCCTGTGTACATGAGCAGTGAAGGGAAGCATTTTAACAAGGAAATAAATTTCAGTTTTAAGCTTTATAGAATTTTACAAATGATACAAAAAAGTAACTTAAGTGTGTCAAGTATCCTTTAAAAAACCTACTTTAGGAAATGCAGTCTTTCTAAGATCTCTACCAATCAAAAAGGAACTGTAATAAAGATAATAAAAGTAATAAAATTTCCTTAAATAGTGTTGAACCAATTAGTATGACTATACTATTAATTGAATCAATATTATTAATTCATTTCCCACCAGACAATGTATTTTAATCTCTACCATGTGAGGCATATTTAAACTAGAAATATATGTGTAGATTCACTTAACCAAAAAAGTAATTACCACAAATGAACTAATTATACTGAGTAACAAGATCCTTGGAAAATACATTATATGTAGGAGTTAATATAACATTCCAGTGGCTCCATTGTGTTATTATTATTTTTTGTTCTCCAGATGAGGATATCAAGTCTTAGAGAGTGTGTCAGTCAGTGTGGAACATGTCATGCTACAGTAACAAACAGACCTCAAAACACAACATAGGTTCATTACTGATTTGTCACCAGTTTGTTGCTGGTCTGACAACTATTCAGAGTAACTCCTCTCCATAAGGTAACTCTGGGATCCAGGCTGATTTCATCTTGTCTCTAGAAACTGTGGCTTTCAGAGTTACTCAGCCAGGAGAAGAGTATGCTGAAGGGCCTTGTGAGATCTTTCACTGCCTTCCTTTTCACCCAGAAATGGCACTTACCACTTCCACTCATATTTTGTTAGCTACCAATGGTCACATGATTACACCTAACTGAAAAGGTACAGACTTTAATGTGCCTGGGAAGAAGAAAAATGGATGTAGATAAGCACTAGCAAGCTCTACTACAGGGAAATAAAGTAACTTAACCAAGGCAACAAATCTAGAATTAGGTAAAACCAGGATTCAAACACTGTTTGTTCAAAAGCTGACCTAATTTGAGACTTCAGGTTCTCGAGATCTAGGGATGCAATGTTTACTGTCTACTGACCCTGGATGTATCAAGAAAAAATAGACAACTGAACATACTTAACACAGATCTTTAGGCTTCAAAATAAATCCTCCAGCAATCTTTATATTTATTTTCACTCTACGAAGCACTCAGTAATCATGAATAACTACCCATTTTTGAGCTTTGAAGCATCACTCCTGAAGTCCTTCCCAAACTCCTATAATGAGGTTAAATTTCTCCTTTTCTTCATGCACAAAGTACCATTTTTTGTAACTCATCACACTTCTTCACTATGTTTCCTCATGGTAGCAGCCATATTCTGTCTGTGTCTCCGGGGTTTAGCACAATGCCTCCCACAAAGTAGGCACTTAATATACACTGAATGAACCAGTGAGTGATTGAATGAATGGAGTGTCTGACTCCTTTCTGAAGCAGGCCATACCACTGTTTGACACTTTCCTGACTTAGCAATGCTCCCACCCACACACACACAAATTGGGTGAAATATACTCTTCTTACTACTTGAGGTATGAACTGACTACCTTCCAGTGGTGGGGTTATAATCTCCTTTGGAGGACAGGTGGTGCATTTTTGCCCATATAGGGTCTTCAGTAAAAAGTAGTTTCTGGCACCACGTACAAGGTACTCAGGTATTTGGTGAATGAATGAATGAATGAATGAATCTTAAGATGCATTAGATTTGTTTTGTAATTCCTTCCTATTCTACGTTGGTATGTCTGTAGACATGTTTTTCAAATAGATTGACTCAGTTTAGATCAGTCCTCCAAAATCCATACTTAGGAGAAAAAATCTCTATGAATGCTAATGCACAGCTAGCAAACATTTATATAGAACATTCCCCAGGAAGCTCAAAGGAAATTAAGCCAAAATGATCAAATGCTGATGATTTCCCCAGGGAAGTGTCCTTGTCCTTCTACTAAGAAATAGTCTCCAAACCTACATAGCTAAAATAGCCTGTCTTCCAGCGTCCAAACGTGACAGTCAAAAGAAATCAAGGGAAAAAAAAGTGGCGCTGGCAGCTACCCCTTTCCCAGTTCTGCATCTGTAAATGGAAGCAATTTTTCAAGAGATTATCTCGGGGTCTGAATAGAAAAGAAGCCACTCTAATCTTAGAGTACTGGAGGTTTTTCCTTCTCCTTCTTCTCCTTCTCTTCCTTTTCATCCTTGTCAGAGTTAAAACAGGAGCTCTGGTATTCTCAGAAATACTGGCGTCCGAGAAGGCGATTCTCCATCCAGTGATGGAAAGAGTCGTAGTTGGTCAGCTCCACGACCCCCTAACAGGGACACAGGGACATTACCAAGGAGGCCCTCTGCCACTCACAGCCCACAGCGGAGACTGCCTCCGTTCCGACTTAGTAGATAAGATTTTCTCGGTCTCGAGTATGCAACACTCCATCGACTTTCCAGCAGCACAGCGCAAAGTTGAGGGAAAGGGAGAATGTGCGTGCGTGTGTGCGTGTGTGAGTGTCTGGATCAGTGGTGTCGGGGCGGGCAGTAAATCAAGGGTGGGGCCAGCGACCGGGGGAGGAAAGCAAGGATTGAGAGAGGCAAGAGCGTGGCTCCGATCCCAGTTAACCTGCAGGAGCCCATCCTGCTCGCTCAGAGCCCCTGCACCAACTCACCCAGTACCCTTTCTCCTTCCTCCTCTCCTTCTTTCCCCTTCTCCCCTCCTTCTCTCGCTGGCCCCTCCACCTACCCCCCACTTTCCATCTGACCAGAGGACGAGTGAGGAAGACGTGCCCGCAAATTGGGGCAGCAACTTTCCTCAGCTGGTCTCTTGGCTCCGAGAGCAGGAGCGCGCTGATCCTCCGCGGTCTGCGGCCCATGGACGAGGAGGAGGAGGAGCAGTGATGGGCTAGCGGCAGAAGCGAGGAGCCCCGAACCAGCCCAGCGTCGCCACCCAGCGCCGCGTTCCCACGCCCGCTCCCTCGATCTCTCTCCGCGGGGAGCGTGCAGGGTGCCGACGCCGAGCCTCCCAGGGAGGATGAGGCAGGGAGCCGGCCCGAGCGGGTTGCATCTCGCGGGCGTGCGGCCGCGGCTGGGTCTCGGCCGGAATTAAGAAGCTGGGAAGATGGAGCGCCGCGCACTCCTCGCCCAGCACGGGCTCCGGACCAGGGACGCCAGCTGGGCACTCGTCTATTTCCTCTGCTACGTCCTCCCCCAGACCGCCCCGCAAGTACTCAGGATCGGTGAGTGAGCCCGGGGGAGCGCTCCGGGCTGCAGGCTCGCGGGACCTGGCCGCTCCCCGCTGCCGGCGCGGGCGCGGCGGGTCGCGGGGAGGCAGCGCGCGCCGGCGCAGGGGCAGAGCCGAGGGTGGCGAGGGCAGCGCGCACGGGAGGCTCCGAGAAAGGGGAAGCCGCGTCACCGCTGCCCTCCTGGCGAGTGCCGGGCTTCCCCGCGAGGGACGGTTGGCGGGTTTTTCAATCAGGCTCCAAGAACGCGGGCAGGAGCGCAGGGAGCCAAGCTCGCCCGCGCTGGCACCCTCCTCCTGGCGCGGGGTCTCGCGGCTGCAGCCAGTTGCTTTGGGCGCCGAGATGCGCTCTCCGGACGTCTGGGTGGACGTCGGGGGGGTCCAGATGCGCAGCCCAGGTCCCTGGCAACCCGGATGCCTGGTACTCACAGGCATGTCCCGATGTCAAGAGTAAAATTCGGGGACCACAGGGATTTCCCAGAACCTGCTAACCCCGAGCCTCCAAGTTTTCGTCCCCAAGTTGAGTTCTTCTACATGGAGCCTCCAAAGTCTGGAGGGTTCCACGAGAGTGGGGCAGAGCCCGGCTCTGACTCTTTGGCTGAGAGTTCAAAGAGTGGAGAGGATAGTCAATCAGCACGAAGAGCAGGTACATAAGTGTCCCACTTGACCCCCAATCTGCCAGGCCTGCCTGCCACTGAGAATGATCCCGTCAAAATAACTCCCTGGAAGACTCTGGACTTCTGTCTCAGATGGGATAGAAATGGACTGAAAGGCTGAATGTAGGAACCCTGGGGCAGCCTAAAGGGAGCAAAAGGCAAGGACGGTAGAAGAGGTGGGGAGGGGGGTACTTTGCTAGTGTGTGGATTCATAGACCTACATGCACAGCACCCACCACCATGGTTTAGTGGAAACACTGAGCAATTTCTAGGCTGTTTTTTTGGGGGGAGTTTTCAAAAAGCTCTTTGCCTTCTTTAATATTCTCCCTTCCACACTAAATCCAATTTCTATTCCCTTAGTCTCAGCTTGTCCTCCCCCTTCCCCAACCAACTGTGCTTCTTAGAGACACGAAGAGAGAGAGCCACAGGTGAGGCTCAGACACCCCATGGGTCTCCCAGCTTCTCCAGTCTCCCACTTGAGGTAGCAAGAGTGAAGTCCCGAGCTCTAAGGGCTTCTAATTCACACCCTTTCCAGGAACCCACAGAACGTGCACAGAACAGTGCAAGCACTGGCCAAGTGATGCCCCTGAGCAGCTGAAATTTCTCAATCACTTTACTGATTCTGACTTGAAATTAGCAACCTCTTTCCAAAGATTCAGAAACTAGTTCTTGTCACTCAATATAACTGTTTTGTTAAAAAAAAAAAAATAGAAGTTACTACCCTGAAATGCATTTTCTCTAGGCATGTGGGATCTAATTTTCAAGAAAAGATACCTAATACTAATTTTTACTGCAGATATATTTTTCTAGATTATGGATAATGACAATGTGCATTTTTGGATAATTTAGACTGTCCATTAAAAGAGTTCCAAAGTATTCCTTTCACACACACACATACACGCAATACCACTCATAACTAAAATATCCTTCACCTTAGATATGTTCTAGTCTTAATATCTTGATTTTCCTGGATGCAGTCAACCCTCCACGACCCAATAACACATTCCTTTGAACAATACTAAATAAGTGATGAATGTGCGTTACAATTTCCAACACTTATTAACTTAATTGGTGTTTTGCTTATACCTTATATATTTTAAAAGAGACAAATCTAGACATCCTAGAACAGGCTATACCAGCCAATAGCCCTCCTTCCTGTATAACAAACTTAAGGTAGCATTTTCCTTGCCTGCATTCCCCAAATCTAAAGGAATTCCCAGAAGGAGTGGAAGGGGATGTTTTAAAACATATTTGTTCACAGATCTGAGTGTTTATCCAAGCAATTATACTCATCCATTTAAAAGTGGTTTTCAAAGTGAAAACATCCCGACATGATTCACTGACCTTAAAATATATGGGACAAAATAATGAGATTTCCTTTTTCTAAATGGGAGCTGAAATGCATAAAGTAAAATTGCATGGCCTGATGCTGTTTACGTGCAGTACAAATGTCTTAACTCCTTCTGGCTCTGAGTGACCTGTGGTTGGCATGAGCACTACCCTGTATGTACCTCAGGACTATGCTTACTTTTAAATGGACATTTCAGCACCATGGAAACCAGCCTTAGCTCAGAGGAAACCTGCCTTTTTACAGGGAGTTTCTTATGTCAGCCAAGTCCAACAATGAATACAAAATATCAAAGGAGTTAGAGACTAAGCAAGTGTGGGAAGTGTGTGTATGTGTGTGTGTGCGTGTGTGTGTGTGTGCATGTGTGTAGGGAAGGAAAGAGAAGAACTGAAATGCATTCTTTTTCATCTCTCATTTTTTTTTATCTTCCCACAAACCATGAACTATCCAACCAACCAGAAAAAGGGGCCCTTGATTATTGACTTCCATGTTTTCCAGTAACTTAAAATATCCAATGTATAGCATTAATCTTAGGCACTTTGCACTGTGTTTATATGAAAAGGCACTTGAATGCTTGAATGAATTAATTAGCGGTCTACTTTGCTTGTGAGTGTCTGCTTAAACTTGAGCTATTGAGGAAAGTGAATGAAAGGTATAAAATGTAAGATAAATTCATGCGTGCTAAATATTGGAGAGGTCATTGAGTATGCACATTTGCATGGTTCTCACACATATTGTGCATATCTGTTGAAAAGTTTAACCAACCTCAAACCACAGTTTAGAGAAATGAAGGAGGTCCTATAGGATGGAGATGCTCTAAATGTTACCACTGCACTCCAGAGATTTCCCAGCACCCTGCATGGAAGAGAAATATGGCTAGCCACTGGGAATTCCCTAGGGGATTCTGGGTCTTCCTCTGTATACTTCAGTGTACCATAAAAACAAGTAAATCTCCACCCATCCCCCATACCACACACACACTTGAGCTTCAGAGTCACATGGCCAGCGAACCTATAACTAATAGTTACAGCAGGGCTGGGTGACCTGAGTAGACAGTGGCACACCTCCATTAGTGGAAATAAAAAAAAGAAAGGAAAGGAAAGGAAAGGAAAGGAAAGGAAAGGAAAGGAAAGGAAAGGAAAGGAAAGGAAAGGAAAGGA
>NC_058403.1:14556381-14677787 GCF_002201575.2 Neomonachus schauinslandi
GAAAGGAAAGGAAAGGAAAGGAAAGGAAAGGAAAGGAAAGGAAAGGAGAGGAGAGGAGAGGAGAGGAGAGGAGAGGGGAGGGGAGGGGAGGGGAGGGGAGGGGAGGGGAGGAAGGGAAGGGAAGGGAAGAAAAAAAGAAAAGAAAAGAAAGAAAAGAAAAACAATACCATGTGTGTATGTAATTTCTGGGACATATGTATCCTATTTCTAATAATAATCATAACAGAAAGATATATTTACATCCTGTATTTTTACATATCATCTCAATATACGCAGTCATAGAGGTGGTGGTAAAAGCATAGAGTTAAGAGTTAAGTGGTGGAAACCAGGCTTTCTGACACATTAGTTGTTGTCACAATGCACAGGTTTGGTTCCCCTTTCCAAGACTTACTAGATTGGTCAGCGAGTTATTCAATCTCACCAAGCCTTCATTTTGCATCTGAAAAATCCAACTAAAACAATTGCAACCTCACAGTTACATTGGTAAGAGTACATGAAATAGAATATGAGAGTGTTTGGAACAGTATATGGATACATTAGTTGCGTTACAATTGTTTTGTTTTGTTTTCACTTTTTTTCATTATTGACATTTTATTCTTGAACAGAGACTCAGTAGTAAATGTGGTATATTTCTGTTACACATTTAATATTTCTGAGCCCAAATCTCTTCTTCTGTGAATTAGCCGTAATGACATCTGCCTTTCCTATTTCAAAGGGAGAGATCAAATAAACAATTTTTGTGACATGCAAACCATTAAAAAATATATTGCTATTATACAATTAAATATAGCATATAAAGAGAAATATTGTGGGAATTTATATGACTTGCGTGGAAAGTTAAATGACAACATAGTTGTCCAAATGCTCTTATTTCCTTAAGAGAGATCCAAATGGATTTTATTTTAATTATCAAGTAGGCCATAACATCATTTTTTAATATTTAACCCTCAGGATCCCCAAAATTCTAAACTTTGTTGCATACATATTTGTTTGTATTTTTGCTTCCATGTACAAAAACTCACAACTTTATTCTTTATTCACGAATTCTTTCATCATTTTAATATTCATTCTTCATTCAACAAATATTTACTACATGCTTAGTCCCCTACCATGAGCCAGACATAATTCCAAATGCAGGACATACAACAGTGAACGAAACAGACAAACACATCTGACCCCTTGAAGCTTATATTCTGGTGGTGTACACTGTATATAACCACTGAAGTTTTTCATCAGGCCCAATGCAGACACTTGATATTTTCATTCCAAATGTTATTCTTCGAGAGTTTTCAGTTCATTTCTACCATTGATTTATTACAGTCAACATGGAATAAGTTCAAGACCCCAAATACACAGAGGACAGATAGAGTGGGTTCATTCTGCCAAACCTGGAGCAGAAACTCCTACCTTTGTTGGGGGAGATCTGTTTGGCCTCACGTAGATTTCACCCAGACAGAGCAGGGTGATGTTGGTCCTAACATCAACTTGAGAACGCCACCGGTCCTTGAAAAACCTGAGAAACTGTCTTTTAGCATGATGAAAAGAGAGTGCCTGGCTAATGCGAACATATTTCTGCAGATGAACAGCTCTTTTATCATATTATTTTATCTGCATAATTCATCTTTTTTCTTTAATATTAATTTTACAAGCCCAATGCTTATACTATGTTAAACGTGAACTGTGGCTACATTTCCTATATGGTTTCTAATCTCCTGTTTTCAGTGAAAACACCATGACTTGGTAGCTTTGCCTAAGTTCAAGTGCTAGTTAGTAGAAATGACAGCACTTGAAGCTAGCTATTCTGTTCTCAAGTTTCGAGCTCCTTGCATTAAAGTATGCAGTATTGTATATGGACTTATCTATGCAGTTACATAACTGTTTAAGCTGAAATCAAATATAAGAAAGATGAACTGTTTCTCTTAGTGATTCAGGCATAATCACATAAATCAAAGTTAAAGTAATTTATATTTGAGTATATTTTAGTCAATTAGCAAAGAGGAAAGATGGTATTATTATTTGATTCTCCATAATTTCTCTTTAAGAGGAGGTTAAGGAAGGCAATCCAGTTAGAGGGAAAGTTTTGCTCCTGAATGCCTAGCAAACACACCATTTCTAATTAGATTGTACACTTCACTGGAATGTTTTATTATTATTATTATTTTATGTTAATCACCATACATTACATCATTAGTTTTTGATGTAGTATTCCATGATTCATTGTTTGCGTATAATACCCAGCGCTCCATGCAAAACATGCCCTCTGGAATGGTTTTGAGGGAGAATTAATGGAGATAGTCTGGTGGTGGTGATTTCCCATAGCCTCTCAATCCTCTTCCATTGTTCCACTAATAATTAATCATATAATCTAGAAAATATCATCTATGTCCTAAAATTTTCCAAAACTCTCCTAGAAGAAAGAGTGATGGAGAACTCCAGGTAGAAGGGGATTCTTTTTTCTCTCTGCCTTTTCCTAATTGGTTGACCTTGAAAAGATTACTAGTGTGTGTTTTTCTTGGGGGGGTGGTGTTTTTTTAGCTAGAGAAGAAATAATCACAAACTCATGCGTTTATTGCAAAGATGTAGTGTGGTATCATATGTAAAATGAATGCCATGTGGTAGAGTTGACCAAGGTACCTCCCTCTCTCTCCCTCTCTATGAATGAACAGGGTAAGAGTTTTGTGCTCTGGAATAATTTATTTTTGTGGCCAACTAAGTGTGGAGAAATGGTGTCCCTTAGAGACTCATGAGGCAGGTTTTATATATATTAAAGGTTCTTTGTGATTCTGCACAAAGAAACTTGTTTCTTTCTTTTCTTAAATCCAGTATCTCCTACATTTTCATTATCAGAGGACTTTTACTTGAATCACAACTATTAATGTCTCACTGAACTCTTGCTCCTCAGAACATATCTGAGGAAACACTGGCCAATAAAACCACTGAAATTTTCAGTCCACACATCAGAACTCACATGACCACACATCCTGCTGCTTCTTCAGTCTAATCAAAATTCTGTCCACTCTACCTCAGAACATTTTTATAAAGCTTTAAGAGTACAGTTGACCTTTGAACAACACAGAGGTTAGGGGCACCAACCCCTGTGCAGTTGAAAATCCTCATGTAACTTTTGATCCCCCCCAAAATTTAACTACTAGTTGCCTACTGTCAACTGGAAGCCTTATTAATTAACATAAACAGTTGATGAGCTTAGATTTTGTAGTTATATGTATTATATACTGTATCCTTACAATAAGGTAAGCTAGGGAAAAGAAAATAAAGAAAATCATAAGGAAAACAAAGTACATTTATAGTACTGTACTCTATTTATCAGAAAAAATTTTGCATATAAGTGGGCCTGTGCAGTTCAAACCCATGTTGTTCAAGGATCAACTGTACATTTAAATGTTTAGATACTTGTTCTCTGTTATTTTGAAAACATTTTTAAAACCACATTACCTATGCTTAAAAGTATATCATTTTTATTACTGTGAAGTGTGATACGGGGACATTTGCCTATTTTATTTTTCACTAGACATTGCTTTTTAACATGATTCTAAATGAAAAAATCGTATTAGATTTATAATATATTTTCCAAGAATATAATCTGAGTAAGTTAAAAGGCTATCTATATTTAAAGTTCAACCTACTTACTTCTTTTTAAATGCGTATCTGATTTTTTCAATGATCAATTTTCGTGAAGAAATGAAAACATTTAAAATAAAAAGAAATGTATACCAGCTACATAAACTTCATGAGTTTGTCTTGATTTACTGCTGAGATCAGTTGTCACATCAAATTGAAAAAACCTATAATCTTATTACATCAACATTATAGTATTAGTAATAATAAGTCAAATGGAAAAAATGGTTTATCCTGGAGGAGAAAACAAGCAAACAAAAAAACAATAAAGACGTAAAAATATTTGATTTTGTATTTACGTTATTTATGAACTACTAAAAATGTAAAAATCTTTAGATAACTTCCCCAAGTCACTTAAACAGTATTTCATTCTTTTTGTTCATATTAAAAATTTAAGATTTTTTTAAGCATGTAATTTTGTATAATGCTATGTTAACATACTTATTAAATACAAGGTAAGATTAATTACAAAGTGAAATTAAGAAGGAAGGACATTGACTAATTGAAGAGTAAAATTCTATTGACCACAAATCAATCTCACAGAAGCACCCTACAATAGTGAAAACACTTTCCTTTCACTCTTTAAATCCTTCAGTGTATTCCTTGGTGCATTAGCTGGCTAAATACATTTGAAGAATCATCCTATTTTATGTCTTCTGATGAATTACTAGTTTATTGCTATCCTGACTTAGGAAAACAAAACACAAAATACAACAATATACAAAAGTCTATTAATACTCCTGAAAATTTCTGCTGAAGAATGTTCCAAAAGGAGCTCAACAACACAGATTTTTATACTAGAATTGTATATGTCTGTTTTTATTTCATAGAAATCTAATGATGGTTATTATCTTCAGTTATCCATTTGGAAGACTTGCAACTCATTACTACTTATTATTTTCCTTTGAAAAGCACAAAGGAATTTAATAAAATGCATTACTTACTACACTGAATAAGTCCAAGATTATAGACTATGCTAAGGCTTATTTGATTGATAACAAGCCATAAATGTGTTAGTGTACACATACGTACATGTCCCAGGTAAGAGAGCCTAGAAACAGTGATATCTCCGAGGCAATGAGCACACCTGACCCCAGGCACACCTGGAGAAATGAACAGTTTGGGGACTTTAGAAGAAATATACAAGATGATCCTGGAGCATCTTGTACTGCCAGAAAAGTAAGGGAGTGCTCCAAAAAATCCCACTGATGGGAATTTGCTAAAGAGACACAGACACCAGGTACCAGGCTCCCAATGGCCAAAACTGCAATAATTTGAGCAGTAACATTTTAAAAAGTAGTACTGGATTATAACCCAGAGTATAAAACAAATACCCATGAGTCCATACTGTTGTAGATAAATGATTAAATACATACATAAATAAGTAAGTAAATAAATGGGCAAGAAGAGACATATCTCCCAACAAGGTCAGCATCACCAGTGATAAATCATGTTGACAGCATCTACCTTCGATGTGATGGGATGTAAATGGCACTTTATCTACCTGGTTTTTCTCCCCCAAATCCAAATCCCCACTCTAATCATGAGAAAACAGCAGACAAATACCGTAGAGGAGCACTCTACAAAATACCGGGCCAGTACTCTCAAATGCCAAGGTCATAAATAACAAAGAAAGCCTCAGAAACTGTCACAGCCTTAAAGAAGCCTATGGAGACCTGACAAATAACTGTAACGTGGTTTTCTGAGTGGGATCCTGAAACAGGAAAAAGGGACTTTAGGTAAAAACTAAGAACATTTGAATAAAAATGAATATTACTTATAATAGTGTATGAATATTGCTTCATTAATTTTAACAAATGCACCATACCCATGTAAAGGTATCAACAGAGGAAACTGGATGTGGAGTGTATGAGAGCTCTCTGTAAAACCCTCACAAGTTTTGTGTAAATCTAAAACTTCTAAAAAATAAAGAAAGTCTATTAACAAAAAACCCCCACAAAACTCAACCCATATCAAGGTTTCTTCTGCTGTTACTGTTCCTACCTATTTTGTAGTACATAAAGATCTGTAACTAATTGTATCAAGGCAAATAGAAAAACTATTGTCAATTCCGTATAATAGCTACATAAAGAGTTTTCTAGAGTATCTTTAAAATAAAGACAACAGCATATAATGTTGGAAAAAATTGTGAAAGAAATAAACTGTATATAAAAGTTGTTATTGATAAAGTATGATGGTTCTATGTCTTCTTTAGAATTCTTCAGTGAGTTTGTAGAAAATCAGACATTAGTTGTTTCTATCCATTAGCATCTAGGTTTTTTACTATTCTTTGCCTTTTGTACTTAATCAAGCATAATTTAATTTTGAATATTGATTCAAGAATTGTAACATACTCTGTTAGAGGCATTAAGTGCTAATGTCTTTGAATTAATACTCATAGCAAACTATTTGTGTGGATTCCTTTTCTTAGCAAAATTATCTAACATGCCCTTAAAAAAATCAATACTTAATTCCCAGAACCAATAAAATACTTCATAATTCAAACTGGAGAAAGGATGGTGAAAATCAAGTGTGGGTTTTTTTTTTTTTTTTGGTTTTAATAACTCAATGGCAACTTTTAAGGGTTTTTGTTTTGTTTTGTTTTTGTTTTAATTTTAAACTTCTAAAATGTTGGATTACCTACTTTGGCAATCCATAAACAGAAGCTGCATTCCGTTGACCTGCCTATGTTTATATTGTACAAGATGTTATGGTACTTCATCTCCTACAAATGAATTAGTCAGATGTAGCCATCTTTCAAGTCTAAAGGCAATATTTGCCTTTTGAATTCTGGGTAGTGTGCGTTTCTTTTGTCCTCGGTATATATTTGAACCCTAAGGCTGTTTCTATACAGTTCAGTGAATTGGCAAGAGCTGTTATTAGCAATTGTGAATCATTTAAATGTTCAACAGGAGGGAACGGTTAAGAAAAGAATAGAGTAAACTCAAGAAAGATCTATTAAATATAATTTTATGATGAAATTCATGTGTTAAAACTGGAAAATGCTTAAGAATTCGCATAGACCATGGTTCATAGTTTTCTGTACTTTGCTTTGGATTGAGAATGTATGTAATTCATCCTTGCTTATAGATCAGAACTACAAGAGAATAAATGTGGAAAAGGGAAGCCATTTGTTATGTTAAGATGGTGATTTTTTTCTTTCGCTTTGATTCCTATTAATGTTCTTTGCCCAATTTAAAAATGATTGGTGAAAGTTACCATTCTGTAGTTTCTAGATTAATCTAGCAGTCATTTGCATGCAGTTTGGCACAGTGAAAAAGGCACTGAAATGAGAATAGGTCTAGCCCCGGTGATTCTTAGCGTGGCCATGTCACATAAACTTTTAGTAAATATGTTGCCTTGTCTGTCAGAGAGGAGTTGGTGGTGAATACGTACGTGGGTGCACCAGCCAACCCCTTCCAGATCCGCATTCCCTCTACAGTGTTGGCTCTGCTTATTGTCGTCGGTTTGAGTTGAGATGCTGCGTGAAGATGAGCAACCCCATGATGCTTCGCATTTATAGCCACAGCATCACATGTGTGCAAATGGAACTTCGTTCATTTCCCTGAAATTAAACTTAACTATGCCCACAAGCCCCTTGTTCCAATGGGACTACATCAAAGTCCTCACTTGCAATTTACAATGTAAATTTTTAGGAATCTCTTTTCTTCCTTCCCCCTACAGTGATCAAAGACTCCTCCCTTTAAGGGAGAGGCATTTGCTATCATTCCTCCAGGACATCCACTGTGGTGTAGCTTGTCCTGTCTGAATCTGGGTATTGGCTTCTAACTCCATGGCATCCACTGCTTACACCTGGATCACTCTGGGGCTGCTGACCCTTTGAGACTGGTCTCTCAAGTGGGCTGTTTGCCCAGATGTCATCAAGGAGGAATCTCCCCCCAATAGCAAGTTACTTTCCGGCCTGGTTGTTATCTCAGACCCTTTCTATTCAAGCTCACAAAGCCTGTCTTAGTTCTCCTTCATGCACCTTGAGGGAACACTGTGCCCTGTGGTGCTGTCCTCTCCCAGATTACACCATGGTAAGGACACAGGTCCTCCCCAGATCAGAGGGGCTCTACTGGCCTCCCACCCCCAAACTGCAAGAAGGGGAAACAGGGAGCTGAATTCCCAGTGTCTCACATTTACCTGAACTCTGAGCTTCAGCCTATAAACACAATGATGGTATTTAAAATGAAGCTTTTAAAATTAAGACAACAACAACAGAAGCAACAATAAAAACAAACTTTTGAAATTTCAGTTTTCTGGCTTTTGTAATTGAAAGCCTAAGCTTTTAAGACTCATATCTCTCTCTCTCTCTATATATATATACACACAAGTATATGTAATTATTATGTATTATATCATAATTATATTATGTAATTAGTATATGTATTGCATACACATGTTATTAAATATATTATTATACACAGTACAATATATAATGCTATCTATAATAGAGAATACTAATTAACATAGATATATTCATATATAAATATGTATATATTAAAAGTCCAACTTGGTTTTGTTTTTCTTATTTATTCTACATGGGAAAAAAATCACATATGAAGCTATCATTGCATTTGTAATAATTAGGGAGGCACAATGGGGATAAATATGCTGTCAGTGACTGGGGGTGTGGGAGGTAGGGGGGAAGTGTGGAGAGGAATAACACAGGGACAGCCTAGATCATGACAACATGTTGTGTCTCCAAAATGTCTTCAGGCTATGAGCTCTTTTGGAATGTCCATTCTGTGGCCGATGATGTTGGTCAGATTGAACAACAAGATACACACGCCATCATCTAAGGCCCAATTAACGTGAAAGTGTTGATCATATTTTAGCTACATCTGTAGAGCATTTGTCAGAAAATTGTCAGTATTAAACTACCAAATAGGGGCGCCTGGGTGGCTCAGTTGGTTAAGCGACTGCCTTCGGCTCAGGTCATGATCCTGGAGTCCTGGGATCGAGTCCCGCGTCGGGCTCCCTGCTCGGCAGGGAGTCTGCTTCTCCCTCTCCTGCTCTCTGTCTCTCATTCTCTCTCTCTCAAATAAATAAATAAAATCTTTAAAAAAAAATAAAATAAACTACCAAATAAATATCTTAAGGGGAAATCATTGTTTAACAGAAAATACAAAAAAAAATGTGTTATAAATTATTGTGCAATATTAATTTATGTGGCATACTCTTCTAGAAATTATAGCTAAGTGGTAAAGAGAGAGAAATGAGACCAAAGTCCCATTGAACAAGCTACAGAATGCATATCAGTACAAAAAATAGAGACATACTTTTCATGTAGCATATATACAAATAAAAAAATCATATCAATAAATACATAAATATTTTTTAAATGGTGCTTAAGACCAAGTAGGGCATTCAAAGACCTTAACATCTGACTTTCTCAGAAACTAAACTGAGAGAGGGACTAGTAGCTGGGCCACAATTCTTTTTTTTTTTTTTTAAGATTTATTTATTTATTTCAGAGAAAGAGCCAGTTGTGGTGGGAGGGGCCGAGAGAGAGAGAGAGAGAGAATCTCAAGCAGATTCCCTGAGGAGCATGGAGCCCGACTCAGGGCTGGATCTCACCCCGCTGAGATTATGACCTGAACTGAAATCAAGAGTTCGGCGCTTAACCACCTGAGCCACCCAGACGTCCCTGAGCCACAATTCTTAATTTGCACCTCAATGTTATTTCCTTACAATTTTTTTCTCATACAACTCATTTGAGGATTCTTAAAAATCCACTTGAATGAATGAGAAGTTGTAATCAACTAATAAAATCCGTACAAGTTTCAGAATACAAGGATCACAGAATCAATCATTGTGGTTACTTTCTGGATGCTCTCTTTAGAGAAGGTTTGAGGTATGTCTTTAAAAAAAGTAGACAAGATAAATGGAGATGAAGTACAGTCTAAGTGGTGATAATTACTGAAGGATTAAAATCCAGGGAGAGTCTGACATCTGGGGAGAATACCCATAGGGAAAACCTAACCAAAAAATGTGTTAAACTGCACATATCTTGAGATTGTTTTTGAGCTTTGGGTTATGTAGGCATTTCTGGTCAACTTGTCTTCCAGTAACTTGAGTGTGCAGAAATGTCTTCATCTGCAAAGACTCTTGGAAAAATAATTAGAATAGCAATTACAATTGAGTGGGCTATCGCCTAGCAATTTAGAATGATTAGTGTATACTAACATTATATTTTTTATTACCTTAATTTAATTCTAGTGAGTGTTAGCCTTCGGTTAGGCTAAATGCATTTACATACAAGGGAAGAATGCTCAGGAATAACATCACTCACTCACTTTTTGCAAATGTCATAAAAAATCAGAAAGGCAGCACACAGTATGGAACTTCTGAGATTCATCCTCCCCCCTCTATATCAGAGGGAGCAAAGTGAGGCAGAATGAATGATTAATGTGATGCTTAAAAAAAACAAATCAGTAAACAATTCCTGGAGAGCATGCCAAATTAAGTTTGCTGCACTATTCCTAAAGTCTATACTGCCTTTTGTTTCATATGAAGTAATCTTTCAAACTGACTAGTGGGTTTTGAAGGTCAAATTTGACCTTCCCTTCTCCCTTCAGAGGATGAAGTTTTAATTTATGTTTTCACACACTCTTCACCATTTGCTTATTCATTCTTTTCTTTATAGCTTGTCTTATGATAAAAATATTCCAAAGGTTTACAGAAATGCATATATTATAACCTGATACAAATGCAATGATGAAAATGAAGGTAAAGGTAAAATAA
Source organism: Neomonachus schauinslandi (assembly GCF_002201575.2). Lineage (NCBI taxonomy): Eukaryota > Metazoa > Chordata > Mammalia > Carnivora > Phocidae > Neomonachus > Neomonachus schauinslandi. The sequence goes on from NC_058403.1 coordinate 14,566,768, forward strand.
GAGAAGTGCTGTTCCAGAAAAGAGGCCAAAAGTGGGCCAGAACATTGAATCAGAACTTTCTAGCAGCTGAAGTCAGGAGAGAAAAAAACACATCACAAAGTTCAGAGAGTCTAGTTGCCTAGATGAATTACAGGCTTTTAGATGAAAACGCATGAAAGAAATTCATCAGGTGATCTTGATGAAGAGAAATAATGTGATGTTGTAGACAGCATCCTATGATGAAATAAATAGTATAGCACATACATTTGTTTCTGAAAGTGCTCAATATAATTCTACAAGACACCAAATAATAATTAAAGCAATTCTGCAGAAATAGCCCAGTATGGAACTCTCACGTCATTTGGTTTGATCCCAAATCGATAATTTCTAAGGGAACGAAAGAACTGCATATCATTTCATAATTGTTCATCATTATTGCTCCTTGAATCTGAGCCTTACTGGAAGGTTAGCTGCAGAAAGTTAAACGGGTAGAGGATTGTAGTGAAGTACATATTTCTGGTTAAAGGCAAATCAAAAACATCAGAGGATAAGGATGAGTTCCTTCTGTAAAATTAGGAAACCAAAACAAGAGATCTCCTTAAATAAAAGGCCACCTCATTTCTGTCTGGAAGAAACACTAAGAAGCATGGCCAAAGGTTCACTCAGAAAATTTCTCTGAGTTCATCACATCAAATGCACGAACAGATGATGCACTTTTGTCTGTACTGGAGAACAAGGCTATAAATATCAGATATTGACCACAGCCATCAAAAGGGGAACGTAAGAATAAAAGAAAAAAAATAAAGGTCTTTGAGATATCAAATCCAAATAATGTGTCTTTCAGGTAAACTCTAAGACAGATTGAGAAGTGTACATACATTGATCTCCTAGAGAGTCATCTATAAGCCAATAATGGATTCAGTGTAGTCTGCCCACCATGATAATTTGGGTTTCAGAGCTGTTGGTCTTAAATCCTTTTTCTTACAGCAAACATAGAATAAAACTTACTGTCTTGTGGTCAGTGCTGCATGACTATATATATACCTACTGCTCAGAAAATAATTTGCTATTTGTTGTACTACCTTGTTTTCTTAGATTTTGTATTTTATATTTGCTTAACTGTGCCATTTGTTGTTTTTGTTTTTTTAAAGATTTATTTATTTATTTATTTATTTATTTATTTATTTATTTTAGAGAGATTGAGAGAGAGAGAGAGAGAGAGAGAGCTTGCGAGCATGATTGTGTGCGGGGGTGGGGGGGTGTTTGGCAGAGGGAGAAGGAGAGAGAGAGAATCTTAAGCAGATACCCCGCTAAGCGTGGAGCCCAACATGGGGTTAGATCGAAGGACCCTGAGATCATAACCTGAGCTGAAATCAAGAGTCAGACATTTAACCGACTGAGCCACCCACATGGCTCTGTTGTTTTTGTTTTTAATTAGAATCTCCTTTACATATAATGGTCAATAATGAAGCTTACATCTTTCTACTCTGAACCTTTCAAAAATGCCACTGTAATCCCAATCATCTTTTTCTAGAAAAGTCTGTTTCATTAAACAGTTTTATTGATTGTATAAAGGTGAAGAGGAGCAACTTTAAATTTTGTTTTTCAGTCTGTACCCTGAAAGCCAAATGTCTTTAGAGTCCATATTTTGGAATATTACAATGGTTTTCAGATTTTAAAACAAGCAAACAAAACCTGAAACATTGTTTTAGTTTCAGGTTTTGATCTTTCTCTGTGGATCCTGAAAAACAATTTTAAGTTTTGTAGAGTTTCTTGCCTTTTTTTCTGGGAGAAAGGAAGCATTCATTAAAGCTTCATGATATATTTCATTTCCAAACCCACACTTCTATACTCTGAGCCGAAAAATAATTTGATAAAGATTCCTGTCACATCTGTAAAATGACAAGGTGAGCTATAAATTGAGTTAATGATAGCTTACTTCTATTTCACATATTTATCACTGCAAAAAAATTTTACAATCATTATCTAGTTTCCTCTCTATCAAACATTAATGTGAATGTAGTGCATAAGAAATTAGGCAGAAATAGAACTTCCCCATTACAGCTGCCTGAGAAAGGTTTGAAATTGGCATTTCTACTGAAAAGTAATAAGCAGGATAGAGAAAACAAAACAAAACAAAACAAAAAACTTTTTCAGGGCCTTTGAAAAAGGGAAAATGTCACATTGCAAATCAATTCATGACCATCCAAATAAGCATTCTATTTTATAAATCTATAGACAGCGTAAATCGTAGTTAAAAGGAATTGTTGTAAAATTCCTTGTGGAAAGACCCATTTACACCCATGCATAAACATACCTAAATGGCACAGAATCACATAAATCAGGAACTGAGAAGTCCATTTAGGGAGTCAAAAGTGATCACCTTCTAGCTAATATGTATTTGAAAAAAACATTTTATATCAGCAGTCAGGTCTTATATACCAAACACTAATATTTAAGGTTCTTTTGTTAAAAAAAAAAACAAAAAAAAACAAAAAACCGCAATGCTCTCTACATATTATCCCCAAAAGCTGTGCGAGAAAGTGATTTGTTTAGGGAAATGCAAATGCAGAACCCAATAATGAAAATTAAATAAAGGAGTGAGGAATACAGCAGGAGAGGTTATGGGTTTGCACCTTAGTTGTTTTTAAACAGAGATCTGTTTCCATTTATTTTTTTAAGGGATCATTTAAGTAATATGATTTTTTAACATGTAAGCATGAAGAAAATTGGTTAAAAAGGAGAGAAAATGAAAATGAGTATATTTGGGTTGCTCCTAATACATACTGTAGATTCTTTCTCTAGGATTACTTTTCCTGAGATTCATAGTATCCATTAAACATTGTTAAAGATATAATTTATTGTTTTCACAATGTTGTTGAAATAAACAAATATATAGGAAACTTATTTCAAAATTAAAACATACTAGTGGTTTTATCAACTCACCTTAAAATTCAAATATTATTTATTGGACACTGGTCATGTGATAGCCATGTTTATATTCCAAATTTTCATTGTTACCCCAAAGTAGAAAGTAGTTATTCCTTACGTAACCATTTTGTTGATGTGAAAACTGAGGCCAGCTTTCATGCCTAAAATCAAGTCAATAGAGAACAGTTTTGTATTTAACTCAGCAAGGGAAAATACATTCTGTGAATATACACTGTCCAGGTTAATTGCCGGCATAGTCTATATTTGTATAATTGCCAACCCTTCCTTCATTTGCTTTTATGTACAGAACAATAGGATCACCCAGCAGGACGATTTTAGTGTGTCATCAGAAGAAAAGGTAAATCCACTTACCTTCAAAATCAATCATATTACCTTAGGGTAATATGCATCCAGTACCTAATGGAATACAAGAACCGTGTTGTGAATAGCAGGGTTTTTTGTTTTTTTTTTTTTTTTAAGATTTTATGTATTTATTTGACAGAGAGAGACAGCGATAGAGGGAACACAAGCAGGAGGAGTGGGAGAGGGAGAAGCAGGCTTCCCGTGGAGCAGGGAGCCCGATGCGGGGCTCGATCCCAGGACCCTGGGATCATGACCTGAGCTGAAGGCAGGCACTTAACGACTGAGCCACCCAGGCGCCCCAGTAGTTTTTAAATTAAAATTTTCAATTTACTACATTTCTTTTAGAACTTTCCCTAATTCTATTTTTCAGGCTTTCAGTGTACATTAATTTGCATAGCTATATTAAAGTGAGCCTATGTGCTGGGAAACAAAATCAAATTCAAAAGTCTTAATTAAAGGCTTAGGGAACCTGAGTGAAATTTTAGATATTAGAAGTCTGACCTATGCTGACCTATTATTTTTTTATTTATTTGATTTATAAGACTCAATTTTTACTTGAAAACCCCTAGGGAATGATTACAGATTAAGATATTTTTGAATCAGTGAAATAAAACCATTAAGAATAGCAACGATCTGAATTAATAATGCCCTTAGTGGACCACACAATAAGGACTAACATTCCTTTTATTGTGAAGTATATTGGAAAAACTTTACACTAGCATTTTAACAGCACCTTCCCATTACTTGTATATATTTATTTGAATCTGTCAGGTTTTCCTTCTAGAACAGTGACACCAAACCAGGAATAATTTTTGTCCCTTAGAGGACATTTGGCAATGTCTGGAGATATTTTTGTTTGTTTCCACTTAGGCGTGAGGGAGTTCCTGTCTGCATCTAGTGAGTAGAGATCAGGAGTGTTGCTAAACATCCTACCATGCTCAGGACATCTCCCCACAACAAAACTAACCAGCCCAGGATATTAACTGTATTGAGATTGACCAGTTCTAAAATAGAGATTATTAATGCAAATCTAGTACAGGTTTAGTGTAGATGCTTTGGAAATCTTGCTCCAGAAAAAATAAATAAATAAAACAAAACAGCCAATCATATATTCTCAGGTGGTATGGACAGAGACAATGAACCATGGTAATGTTTTGCTGTCAGGGACGTAGTTTCCAATAACACTTCCCTTGTCCAGCATTTATGGTAACTTTTCTGAGAACATGTCCATCTGAAACACAAACAGACGCTTCAGTAAGTTACCAAATTGTGCATTAGAATGTCCCTCACTCAGTGACTTTTCAGTGCGGGCCACTGGGTATTTTCATTAATGCCCACGGTAGACTGTCTTCATGGAGCTCACAGTGTAGAAAAGGCAAATGGACCTGAGTTAAATGATCACACAAATAAATATTTAATTGCAAACTTTAAAACATACGAATGAGAGGATCATGGTGTTATGAGCTCTTTTAACAGGAGAAAATGACAAGGTTCAAGAAAGTTCAGGAACTTTCTCAGAGTAAAAAATTGTTGAGTTTTGATCTGTAAGTATGAATTGACTTGGAAAAAAGAGAGGATTCCAAGTAGGAGAACAGCATGTGTGCAAGTTCAAAGTTGGAAAGGAGTGTATCTTTACCGAAAATTTAGCTTTTTTATTAATACTTTTTGTTTGGCTGTGTGCAATAATCTTTTTCTAGTCACTTTTTCTAGGTAATGGGAAAAATAAGCTATTTCTTAGCTTAAATTGCAATGTATAATCAGTTATGTTGAACCAATAGCTATCTCCCCCAAGATAAAATTTAAATCTTTTCTTTGATGGCATAGAGAAATGACATAGAATGTTCTAATCATCCCCAGAGGAACTGTGAACAAAGGAGCAGAATAGGGAATTTCTGTCCCCCAAAAAATTTATTAAAGAAAAATAGTTCTCTCTGCTTAAATCTTTGTTGACTCTTATCCTATTCTGCTTCTGGGAGAGTCCTCTCTCATCTCTAATACTTTTCTTCTACTTTTCACTTCCATCCTTGGTCAAACAACACAGGGAATCAGAGAATGTCAGATTCAGGAAGGATTCCCATTTTTATACACATTAAGCAAACTGAGGCACAGAGAGATCCTCATTATTTGGTACATCTAGTCAAAATATATGCTGCCCTGAAGCATGTTGGTCCTGCTGAAGCGTAACTGTTTTTAGCACACTGAACCTTTTCAAAATGCTATGAAGGTTTATATGACCTGATATTTTGTAGGAGTTCAGAAGCCATTTAAGAATATGGTTTAAGAACGAGTCAAGTAAAAGTTTCTCATATGTAATCTACCCAGTGAAATGAGGTAGACAGCAAGCACCATGTTCTGGTGAATTTTTGATTCTCCTGTAAGTTTTTCAGAGAATGCTGTCTTTGCTCAGTGAAGAAGTAAGACAAAGAAGGCCCAGAATCTCTATCCCACATCCCTAAGCTCAAGAAGGTGTAGCGTATCTTGATCATGTTGTCTAGGTGTGTATTTATGGGATACTTTGGGATATACTCCTCATTTACAGATTGCTGTAATACTTCTTGTGGAGAGCCTGGACTATATTCTCTATGTATGTACACACTAATCTTCCAAGATCACTGGAACCACGTTTCCTCTAACAGGGGACCCTCCCCTCCAATGGCCATGATGGATGTTCTGTTTGCTCTTCCAGATCCACTCTGCTTTGACCTTTAGGAATTATATCAAAATGTTCTCTTGCCTGCTGACTTTGTGTTGCTTTGGGCCAGTGGAAAACTCCATCAGATAGAAAGACAGGAACAGAATGTGGCTGAATTATTTGTCTCCTCCATTCCCTCTCTGTTAATCCTCTGTGAGTTGCCAGTTCCTGAGTTTCTCCTCCATAGGTCTTAGCTCAGTTGGGGTATCTTTCCCCTAAAGTTTTAGGTGTCTCATGGTACCCCACCCCACCCCTTCCACCTCAAAGTACATAAGTTGATGGTGACCTACAGCTCTTGCAACACCTAGGAGTCACCTTACTATCACCTTACTTTCTCTTACTCTGCCACAGGCTTTTATAGAGCACCTTAATTAAACGCTCTCTGTCACCTCTTGTGAGTGTGCCATCTGCTTTCTGCCAGGACACTGACCTAGACAGTTTAATGCAACTGGGCTGAAACATCTCTTGATAGCACAATGGAACCATAAAGATAAAGTCAATGTGCCATTTAATATGCATTTCAGACATTTTCCATTTACACACAATCACTCTACCTAGCTTTTCCTTAAAATGTCATTTTAATAATGTGATGCATGCATTGTTTCTTGACATTTATTTGCTTATTTTTCAGTCGGTTACCAGAACAGGTGCACCATAATGAATGTATTTGATAAATAAATATTGATACCCCTTCCCCACATGATTCTATACTATGAAAGATGCCAGAAAAATGTGAGCTTTGCCTTCCAAGGCTTTCAACTTAAATAAAAGAGATATAGATATTGATGAATATGAAGTGATAGAAGAGGTTGATTATTAATATTTTATATATTTGGGTCTCAGCTCCACATCTCACCATGGGTGAGAAGTTGGGCAAATTGCATGACTTCTCTTTGTTTCAATTTTCTTGTCCATAAAATGGGATTGATTATGTCTAAGTCACTGAGTTTTGAGATTAGCTGAGCTCATATGTGAAAAGTGATCTGGACAGCAGTTAATGCTTACTGTCATTGTTATTGTTACTAGTGCTTCGTTGCACATAATTATTTGTTGTTTATAAAGAAATCTGTATCATTTTATCTTCGTAATGTCTTAGTCTGCTCAGGGTGTTATAACAAAATACCACAGACTGGGTCGCTTAAATAATAAACATATTTTTCACAATTCTGGGGGCTGGAAAGTCTAAGATCAAGGTGCCAGCAGATTCAGTGTTTGGTGAGAACCTGTTTCCTGGCTTGCAGATAGCTGCCTTCTTATCTCCTCACATGAGGGAGAGAACAGGCTCTGGTCTCTTCCTCTTCTTATAAGGGCTCCACCCTCATGACCTCATCTAGACCCAATTACTTCCCAAAGGGCACACCTTCAGATACCATCACATTGGGGGCTAGGGTTTCAACATATGAGATTTGGAAAATATAAACATTCAGTCCATAACACTTAACAATTCTAAGTGGTAGCTACTGTCAACATTGTGCCCGTATTGGGGATGAGAAAATGTTAATATGAGAGAAAACAAATGATACACTCAGGTTCACATCATGACAACGCAAGATTGCTGACTTTTTTTTGGCCGTTTTTATTCTATGATAGATTACATTCCTCAAAAAAAGTCACAAAATACATTATTATAAATATAAATTGTCAGAGAGTCATTCATTAATAGGATTAAAGTCTCTGAATATCTGAAGTCAGAAATATATATATATTGACTTGGCTCCGTTAAATCAACTTGGGGCAACAAGTTCATAGAAAACCCTTGCTATGCCCAATAAAATCATGTCTAAAAAGGTGAATGTACATCAAGAAAGATATGGTTCATTTGAAACAGATATTAAATTCATGTCAGAGGGATTCTATTTGTTATATACTGTAAGTGTTCTTTTTGTTTTCTATAACCTTTGTTTTCTCAGCCTAAAGAGGCTCTTCACGGCTCAGAAACGGAACTGCATTTTAGAAAGTGTTTCATTTTCACAAACGCTAATTTAGGGGGAAAAGTTGTGAAGCCATTTGGGAATAAAATAACTTTGAATAAGAAAGTTTAATCCTAACTACTCAGAAGTTCTTCTGACATGATGCATTAGGATAATAAATGTCATCCAAGGGATAGATGCTGCTTATTTAATCAGTTAAAAAGCTTTTGAGTTGCGAATCATTTTCTTATTTTAGTCCCTGAATCACTCATGTGTTCAGGAAACACATTGTGCCACTGTTCTGTGGGAGATGCAGGCTGCTATAGGTTCTCAGAGAGGGATGTTGTTTTCCCTCAGCCAGAGAAAGTGCAGGAAGACATGGATCAACCCATAGAACTATGTCAACAAAAGAAACCAACATATTTTAATAATTTTTTTAAAAAGTTTCATTTGGATCAATATGAGAAATCTGAAATAGATAAAAGAAATGAGTTCAAATCATTAAATCTTTTGTCTCACATTCCAGTTCATATTCATAATAATAAAAATCTACGCCTATGAGGTTATTATGCTAACATAATATGCATTAATCTAATACAAAGTTTTCCTCATTATCAATTAGTTTCTTTTTTAAAATATTTATTTATTTGAGAGAGAGAGAGAGCACGAGAAGGGGAAAGTCAGAGGGAGAAGCAGATTCCCCGCTGAGCAGGGAGCCAGAAGTGGGGCTTGATCGCGGGACTCCTGGATCATGACCTGAGCCAAAAACAGACGCTTAACCAACTGAGCCACCCAGGTGCCCCTCAATTAGCTTCTAATCTCAATAACTTCTTGTGACTGTAAGCACCTTAGCAATATCTTGCATCGTATTGGTGAGAACCTCTTTTTTTTTTTTAAAGATTTATTTATTTGAAAGAGAATGAGCATGTGCATGAACGGGGCGGGGGGGGGCGGCGGCAGAGGGAGAGGGAGAGAGAGAATACCAATCAGACTCCTTACTGAGTGTGGAGCTCCAGGTGGGGCTCAATCCCGGGACCCTGAGATCATGACCTGAGCCAAAGCCAAAACCAAGAGTCAGATGCTTAATCAACTGAGCCACCCAGTCGGCCCCGAGAACTTCTTTAAAATCATATCAGCAAATTCAGTATTCTGGACTTATGTCTTCCTCTTTTTATCCTTAATGATCTCTTCCTGATCATTATTTTAGTTGGGTTGTATACTATCCAGATTTACTCTTAAAATATTAAAAAGACTGGAATATTTTTAATATTTTTACAGGTAGATTTTAAGCATCTTCTGGTGACTTTTAGTTGCCTTCAGCCAAGTTCTTCTCATTTGTTGGGTTTTGTTTTTGTTTTCTCCGATCTCATCATCTCTGTCCTTTCTGCTGTTACTTCCTTGTTTTATTGTCTGGTAATCAAATACTCACCCTCTCAATATTCCACACTCGCAGTACTTTGAATAGATGAAATCTGAATATTTATGCATAGTAAACCTCCTGTAGCAGGTAAGGAATGATTTTGTATATAACCTTATGAAGTTTTATTATATATTTACATTTACTTGAAAGAATTCTGGACTATATTTCAAACCCAGTACACAGTAAAAATTTAATTGTCTAATGCAATGAAAATATGGCAGGACCAGAGTAGCTTTATATTCTCAATCAATGAAGAGTTAATTCCTGCTGCTTTCTACATTTTCTTATGCTTTGAGGGCTTTTCATTGGTCTATTCAGCTTACAGTGTCCAGACACTGAGCCAGGCCCTGGGGCTACCCTGGTACAAAAGTAGACGTGATTCCTGACTCCAAGGAGGGTGGTGGATAATGCCACATAGGAGCAAACAAAAAGCAAAAATACAAAGAGTTAAATGTTATGAAAGAAGCAAATAAATTCATAGAAACTGGACAAGTAAGTTATTGAAGGGGAGATATTGATATAGGTATTGCATGGCCAAGGAGTACACATTAAGCTGGCACCTTATGGGAGACAATGAGTCAGATGTGAAGGGCAAAGGAAAGAACCCACCCCAAGGCAAAGAAATGCTCTTGGCTTGTTTGAACACCTGAAGGAAGGCCAGTGTGACAGGAGAGAAGCCTGAGGTCAGCAAGGACCAGCTCATGCTAAAGCGGACCACTCTGACACGTTTGTGTGCCTCTAGAGGTCCATGAAGACTTCCCAAGGTACATCACTAGATCTAAAAGAATCTCTTTCAGATTCTCCACTTCTATTCTTCACTCTTCCCTAAAATCGATCCCAATGAGAATGTACCTGAGCTATGCAGGTTTTCCTTCCCCACCTCTCCTGTACTTGTCCTTTTCCCACTTAGTCAAAGAAAGCACATCTGCTACCCATCTTGACTTTTGGTGCAGTGTCCCAGGGCAGAAGTCAATGCAGTGCTCCTGAGAAAGAATCCTAAAAGAGCAAAACAACCAAGACCTAAAGCAGTTTTGCTTTCTTTTATCCAGTGAAATATTCATGACAAGGTCCCCTCATCACCCCCTCTCATCCATCTATCTTCTTCTGTCTATCCATCCATCTAGTCATTATTCCATCTTTATCTGATTTAGAGCTAGAATTCAGATGTCATCTCTTAGCTGGGGAGACCATATTGTGTCTGTGTTTTAAATAATTGTACCCTTTTTAAAATAAATTCTTTTTGGCCGATTGGTTTGATATGTTGGACAAGTATTAAAAAATAGTGGTATCAAAAATGTGTTCCCAAAAGTGAAAAAAAAATGTCTTCAGTTCCAATGATTTGATGAAAATAGATAAAGCACAGATACAATAATAATAAGCCAGAAATTTCATGTTTTGAGACCATTTTAACTGACATTCAAATTTCTAAATACTGACTTAAAACATGTGGGGATAGGACCTAGCTTTTCTACATTATTTTAGGGAAAAGTCAGAAAAAAAATCCTGGAAGACCATTGTCCTCAGAGCAAGGAGATAGGGTTTTATACTCAGTTCAACAGAAAGCAGTTGAAGAGTTTTAGAGAAGAGAATGCTACAATATAAATGCTTTGCACACAGTAGGATTACAGCAGATTGCTGTGGTATTAGATTGTGTTCTCCCCCGCTCTTTCTTCTGAAACCTGAGCAAAAATAAAAGCACAGCATAAATCACCATTATTTAAAAAATGTCAGTGGTGCAAAAATCAGCATCTCATTCTCCTGAACACCATCATAAAATAGCAGCAGAAAACGTAAATACCAATGTGCAAACTTGACCAGTGCATTAGACATGATTAATCATTCATTTTTCTCAATTTCAGCCACAACCCTAACACCTCACTGAATTGGGATGGAAACATGTTTTAATGTTGGTCTGCTTTTGGGTGTGCTGGCTTCTGTGAAAAATGAATAGCAAAAGCACCCAGCAGAACACACTTGGCTATCCTACATTAAAATCCAATCTTCATATTTGAAGCATTTAAGTATTTAGATGTGCACACAAAAACATGCCAAATGATATAATGAAAACAAAACGTCTAAAATCTTAATCAGGTTGAATATAATGAGAAAAATGTCAAATGTGTGTGGTTGGGGGAAAACAAACATTACTTTTTCTGGGAAGAACTGTGATTGTCATGTATAATCCCAGCTTAAAAAATATAGAATTTATACATATATACACACGTACACACATATATGTTTTGTGTTATTAGTAAACCATTTTCTGTGAATATATAAGTGCTACCCTCCTTTTATTATGCCACTGCCTGCAATTATGTCTATTTATTTTACAAGGCTGCAAACCAGGAACACTGGGTTTACATATATTAAACTCAGTGATATTTAAGGCTTGAAATCTTCATTGACTTTGGCTTTCTTATTGTAAAGTGCAAACACGGCTCTTACAAGTGACTTAGTCCCAATAAGATGAATTACTATCAAGAAAACTGTTCATTCTTTTGACTCCACACAGTTGCTATTGCTATTTTACTGCTTTTATTAAGTATTAAGTAGTTCCTTTCCTTACAGATTCTTTCTGCTCTTCCTTCCCTCCTTCCCTCTCTCAGTGTTTGTGGATAGACATTTAGGGGGTGTTAGCTTCTATTTTTTGAATAAACATAAGGATATTAATAGACTTCTCACATGAGTTACCTGTTGCACTAAATTAGGTATTAAGTTTATATAGACATATATGTTTTTTTTTTTTTTTACAGAAACATGCTTCTCTCAGGTTCTCACTTGGAGTTGTTAATGGCAAAAATAATAAGCTAGCACTTACTTAGTATTCTGTGCCCAGGACTGTACTAGACTGCTTATGTGTTTGCCTGAGAAAGCCAACATTGACTTGATTTGTAGTCCACTTGGGCCTTTTACAGAGGTGACAGTCATGTTTCACTTCAACAAAATTATTTTTCAGTCAGTTTTGGAGTATGAAAGTGTGGATTTAGAGTATGAAAGTACCATCATGGTACTCATGAGGATGTTCATGGTACTCATGAACTTTTTTTTTTATCATGAACTTTTAACTAGTGTTTTCTTTTTCTGAGAAAAGAGCAAAAAATTTGCAAATGACATATCAGATAAAGAGCTAGTATCCAAAATCTATAAAGAACTTATAATCCAATCAAGAAATGGGCAGAAGACATGAACAGACATTTTTCCAAAGAAGACATCCAAATGACCAACAGACTATGAAAAAGTGTTCAACATCACTCGGCATCAGGGAAATACAAATCAAAACCACAATGAGATACTACCTCACACCAATCAGAATGGCTAAAATTAGCAAGTCAGTAAACAACAGATGTTGGCGAGGATGCAGAGAAAGGGGAACCCTCCTACACTGTTGGTGGGAATGCAAGCTGGTGCTGCCACTCTGGAAAACAGTATGGAGGTTCCTCAAAAAGTTGAAAATAGAGCTACTGTATGACCCAGCAATTGCACTACTGGGTATTTACCCCAAAGATACAAATGTAGTGATCCGAAGGGGCACGTGCATCCCAATGTTTATAGCAGCAATGTCCACAATAGCCAAACTATGGAAAGAGACTGGATGTCCATTGACAGATGCATGGATAAAGAAGATGTGGTATATATATACAATGGAATATTATGCAGCCATAAAAAAAGATATCTTGCCATTTGCAGTGATGTGGAACTAGAGGATATTATGCTAAGCAAAATAAGTCAGTCAGAGAAAGGCAATTATCATATGATCTCACTGATATATGGAATTTGGGGAACAAGGCAGAGGATCATAGGGGAAGAGAGGAAAACATGAAACGATGAAACAAGAGAGGGAGACAAACCATAAAAGACTCTTAATCTCAGGAAACAAACTGAGGGTTGCTGGAGTGGTGGGGGGTGGGAGGGATGGGGTGGCTGGGTGATAGACATTGGGGAGGGTATGTGCTATGGTGAGTGCTGTGAATTGTGTAAGACTGCTGAATCACAGACCTGTACCCCTGAAACAAGTAATACATTGTATGTTAATTTAAAAAAAGAGTAAAAAATGCTAGAAAGTTGAAAGACAATTTTGGGGATCCACAGAAAAAGAGGGACAGGCTAAGCCTCCATTTTGTGCCAGGCTCCTGGGCTGCACACTTCAGATACATCCCATCACTTAGTTGTCACAGATGCTCCAGAGACAGTGATATTGTGGTTCAAAAAGTTTAAGTATCCTGCTTCTAAGAGACAGACCATGAGTTAAACTACGCAGGTCTAGCTCCCTTGCCTATGGTGGTGGCCTTTGATTTTATTGCTTCTGTTCACTTTACATGATGCTGGCAGTCAACACTATCCTAGGATAGCAGTACTGAGACATGGACTAGTCATCCTGATCTCCAGAGAATCAGCTAACATTCTGTAGGAAGAGTTAATGTTAATAACTAGACGAGCTGGATGTACATAGCAATGTACTATCATGCAGTGCTTATGACACAGTGAGCATTCAATAATTGTTGAATGACTGGATGAATGAAGACATGATTTCATTATATCAAGTTTCAATTTGGTCACTAAAGAGTTTGTGCATAAACATTTACAATGACTGTGAGTCTTAGTCACAAGCAAATAACTTATGCTCCAGTATTTAAATAGACACTGTTCCCTGTGCACTGGAGAAAAACAGACTCTTCCTTAATAGCTGCACATTATTATCCTACCTTTCCAGCAGAAAGGAAGGTGTGCGTGTGTGTGCCATTAATTACCCCGACCCAAATTCTCACATGACAATGTACCAAAGAAATTTCTCTTCATATATCTTGCTTTGGAAGCTTTCCCAGAAGTACCAGCAGATATCCCCCTGTGTCTTGTTGGTCAGCACTGGTCCTAGTGCTCCCTAGAATAATTCTTCTCGTGTGGGGATGGAGCTACCATGATTGGCTTAAGCAGGGGTTCTCCAACTGGGAACGATTTTGCACATGCCTTCCCAGGACATTTGGCAATGTGTGGAGACATTTTTGGATGTCATACAACTGGGGGATGGGTGCTATAGGTATCTGGTGAGCAGAGGCCAGGGACACTGCTAAATGGCCTGTGATACACAGGACAACCCCACACACTAAGGAATTATCCCATCTAAAATGTCAATAACCAAGGTTGAGAAATCCTAGCTTAAATCAAGCAATATTCATCCTTTGAGGCTGAACACACTGTGTCAGAACAAAATTCCAGTTCTTTTAGCAAAAGAGAAAGTAGAAATGCCAGTTAGGGGTACAATCAATAGTGTCTCTCAGTGCTTATGAATACTGAGTATATATATTTCATTTAAACAACAGCTATCACCTGTAAGTTCTGTGTATATGTAACTTAAAAAAGAAAACAGAAATAAATAATAAATTAATGAGAAAAAGAATAATTTTTTTCTGATAATTCAGACTACCAAAAGATTTAACTGTGTCAATGATGCCTTAGTTGGAAGGCAGGGCAGTTATGCCTATAAATGCCCCCCCCCAAAATCATTTCAAGATTTCATTCATTTAAAGCTACTATTTTCTTATGACAGTTTGAATTCTACATATTTCACTTTTCTTAAGTTGTCATAAGGACACTTACATCTCCTTCCAAGTCTTTCAAAAAATAGTCTTGTATCATGCTTAAGCACGAAGAATGTACTTTAAGTATTATTAAGGTTTATTAAACATGGTGGGGCTAGCTCTAGTAAAACCGTGAAATAGTGGACACTTTGCCAAAACTCTTCCTTCTTTTAACTGCCATATATATTATATATATGAATTCCTTTCATCAGTGTTTTATAGTTTTCAGAGTGTAGGTCTTTCATCTCTATGGTTAGGTTTATTCCTAGGTAAATTATTATTAAATTAATATATTATAAATATATACTAAAGTTAAAATTGCATATATGTAATTTTAAAAACTGAAACATGTTATGCTTTTAATATATGGCAAGTGTTTTAGATTTTCACAAGAGCACAGCAAGATAGATTTTCATTACTTCCATTCATAGATGCACTCATAGAAACAGAGCAAAAGCAGTTTCCATGGTCACATCCCAAGTTGGTGGCAGAGCAAGGGCTTAACCCAGTTCTTTTCTCAAGTCAGTGCTCTTGCCAAACTGCCCGTGACACACAGGTGCTTTGGACTGGAATTCAAAGTGGAAAGAACAGGAAAAATCACTTTCATAACATCATCTCCATATATGCTGGCTGGCTTGCTGGCATAAAAATATTTTATTAAACACATATGTCTACAATTATAGACAATAAAGATGTTTTTTTCTTGATACTTAAGCCACAGGCTACATGGAATCATATTAAGTATCCTAAACAAATATCTTTTAAATTCTCCTCCTGAATACTTACTCTTTTTAGGTGACTTGATACAGTTTCACTAGCATAGACTACTGGCTAATACTTTATTTGACTAAAATAAAACTTTGGGAGAGGGCTTCCTTACACATCTTTCTGAAGGACAGTATGTCATCAACATGTCACCTTTTGTCTAATGGCTTTGCAGACTGCAGTACAACTTTACCCTCATAGTCCACAATGTAAAAATGTGTTGCAAATATTAAAACACTGGATAAATCATTTCTATCACTCTCTCCACATCTTGGGCTTTAGAATAAATACTACCTAACTTATAGGAAAACATGGCATGCATAGTTCTATGTAGCCCATATACCTTTTATTCAGATTCACCAATAGTTAACATTATGCCACATTCAGTTTATTGTTTATTCTCCCTGTGTGTGTATCATAGCTGAGGACATCATGCCTCTTTAATCCCAAATACTATGGTGTTATTTATTAAAGAGCAAGGATATTCACTTAAATAATCATAATACATTTTAAAAATCAGATAATTTAACATTGATATAATGTTATCAAATCTGCAGACCTTATTTGAATTTCCCTAATTATCCCAATAATACTGTTTAGAGTGATATTTCTCTAGTCCATGACCTCAATGAGGACCTTCACTGCAGAGGGCCACCATATTTCTTAGTCTTCCTAAATCTAAAACTGTGCCTTAGCCTTTTCGATCATTCATCCCAGTTATAGGCTTAAAGACTATATATCAGCTATTTTGCAGAATAGTCTTCTATGTAGATATAATAAACGCTTTGAGTCCATATTTACTAACCAATAGTGGTTAATGCAATAGATTCCAAAATCCTATTGCCTCATTTGAATCTTGACTTTACCACTTTGTAGCTTTGTCAATTTGAACAAGTTACTCAATCTCTCTGTGCTTTAGGTTTTCCTTATACAGAAAATAGCAGTAATAATCATAGTAACTACCATGTAGGATTACTGGAAAGATTTAATAAATGAAGATATGCCAAGCACTTAAAACAATATTTGACACTCAGAAAGTCCTATGTGTGTTTATTGTGTTGGTGGTGTTATTATTGATGCCTAGTGTCACTTGAGATAGAGCTTCTAATTGATAATTGAAATAATGCAAAAGCCATCCATATTTGGGATATGAGGTGTCTGGGTTCTGCCAATACAGACTTCTGATAATGCCTACTTCCAACCAATGAAATCACTCATAAAAAGAAAATTAGTTGGCTTCTTTATTTATGGTTTCTCAGTAGGCAAGAGAAAAACAGTATTTTCTAGCCACACATCGTTGAGATAAATAGAGCTAATAGAGCTACATAAAATTACTACACCCAGATGAAAAGCTTCATATGAAAGTGGGTATAATATATAATACAACATGTCTTGTAATGACTAGTTGCAAAGGGCCTGCTATGTGCCCGGATTTACACATAGAAAAAAATCTAATTCTCACTGAACTGAATATTTTGCAATATCAAATCTTTGTTTCCTCTAGCTATTTAGACATAAACTTTCTATAATCCCAATTCAATTTTCTGTATCATGCAGTATCACAAGGTCAAGGGGAAATCTATAAGGAAAGAATATCAGCCAGCATTCTCTCTCAGTTTAGAGAAACTTGCACATTGGTCATTTCTGCCCACTTCAGACCTCCCCAAATGACCAAAGTCAACTGAAGATTATTTTCACTTTGGGGAGATTGACTTCCTTGGATGTAAGTGGGAACAAATGTAGATATTAAGGATGCCCATACATTTAGGCAAACCTAAAGGGAAAAAAGCAAGTTTGTTACATGTCATCAAAGTTTATCATAATTCTCAATAATCCTTCTCTAAATCATTTTAAGCACTGAGTTTGAGAAGTCATCTTATATTGAAAAGGTCTGTTCAAGGCCAGCATGTTTCTTTGGGGTGTTTTTGGACAGGTGTTCAGCCTGCTACTTTCTAGTATTATTTCCTCCTGTGCCTACAAATTAAATGTCTTTTTTAAATGATTCATCACTGAATCTTTTGGGGGATAACAGCTATGCAATTAGGTCTGTGGTTCCCAATTATTTCAATAAAGATGTTGAAAAGATGGCTCCATATTGCTATTTCTCAACACTTTGGGGTCTCCCCACTTTTCTACAGATCCCTTAACAGAATAATAAACACCCATGTGATTTTTCAGGAAGCAGTTTCTTGAGCACCTTGCCAATTGTTCAAGATTTTTAGGCTTAAAGAGTTTGACTCCATCTAATTTAACAAAGTAACCATTAGTTTATTTTTTCTTATTATTGCTTAGCTTAAATTTCAACTAATTAGATGAAACCTGTTTTAGTTTGAATGTTTTAGTTTGAATGTGTTAGAATGTATTGACTTTGGTCACTACATAAACATGCCAGTGTCACGAGTACAGTTTTATCTTATTTGCAATCATGTTTAGTAACATAATCATACATTAATGATGATAGAGATCTCTGAGAAAATTTGCTTATGTTTCTGTTGCAATAACCATTATGAAATCTCATGAAAAAGACTGATAATTTGACTTAATATTTTACGGAGTAATAAAAATGAGAAGAACCAGCCAATAAAATTATTTCTTTTCATCTTGAAAGTATTTAAATATCTTTAGAACACTTAAAAGATCACTACTAAATATTATATTTGCCATCTTAAGAAAGTTTGTTTCAAATATCTGTGGCTTAGTTGACTAGAAAAGAAACAATTTCTTTTTAAGTTGGATTTTCTATCAAAAAAGCATTTGTTTGAAAATGGGTACAGAATGTGAAACAAACTCAGATGAGGGTTTTTTTTCAATGAAATTTAGTTTTATAAAAAAATTAAGTGTTTTAAAAATATTCTTATAGTTTCTGTCCTCCAAATTAAAAGTTTATATAATTTGTGCATCTAGAAAGAAAATCTACCCACCAAACCATTTTGTAGAGGCAAATCTTGAGAAGCTTTTAGCACTTCATTGAATAATTTATGAGCAGAGAACACATCTGCATTAGTCAAATGAAATAAAGTGTCACTGTTAACAAAGAAATCTTATTCACTGCTGAAGTTTCTATATTAACGTTTGCTTATACCATCAAATAAATGAGTAAATAATATCAGTTACTTGTTTATTTGTAACACTCTAGAAAAGTATCATTTAATTTTCTATTATAATGAATCACATTGAATGGACATCATAAAATAAAGATGAGCCCTTTGCAACTTTGTTCAATTAGTGAGGCACCATGTGATTTAAAAAAACACATTTTGGAGACTTAAAAAATATACTTTGGTTTCTAGTTTGCCTCGTGTGGAAAGAGTAGGTAGAAAGTTCCTGAAGCTTCCCTCTGCTGTTCAGCTTCCTTACCACAATATTGCAGATTTGGCCAGCCCTAAGAACACCAGCAGGAAATTGGGATGAGACAGATTCGGCCAATATGACACTAGAGGAGATGGAAACTGGTGATTCAGGAGGAGGAAGTAGGAAAGAAATAGGTCACAATAGAAACTAGTTACCACATCCACCCACCAACCTCGCCTTCTGCAACCTCACTTCGTGTCCTGGAGTCCAGAATCTCTCATGGTTTGTGTCCCTCTCTGATTTCTTCCCATTCAGTTTTCCCTCCCTTCCCCTATGATCCTCTGCACTATTTCTTATATTCCACTTATGAGCGAAACCATATGATAATTGTCTTTCTCTGATTGACTTATTTTCTCAGCATAATCCCCTCCAGTTCCAGCCACGTTGATGTAAATGGTAGGTATTCATCCCTTCTGATGGCTGAGTAATATTCCATCGTATATATGAACCACATTTTCTTTATCCATCCATCTGTTGAAAGACATCTTGGCTTCTTCCACAGGTTGGCCCTTGTGGACATTACTGCTATGAACATTGGGGTGCAGGTGCCCCTTCTTTTCACTAAATCTGTATCTTTGGGGTAAATACCCAATAGTGCAATTGCTGGGTCATGAACCCTGTGTTTTTTAATTCAAGAGCAGGTTACAGACAGAGTAGAAGTCTTTGGCATGCCAAAGCACCTGTGGGGATGATCTTCTCCTTCAGCTCCCTGTCTTTTACGGTTTTAATTCTCATTTTCATCCATATAGATTTTGATTATTTCTCTTAAATACATAATAAGTTTTAAAAATTTAAAAATTTGTAACTGTTTAATTGATTTAAAATGTATGAGGTGAATTTAAATTGTCCTCAATTGTTTTTCTTTGCAATATAATTTATATATTATATTATATATTATATCTATATAGTGTAATATATATTTATATATACAATATAATTATATATAAAAGTAAGAACTATAAAATACATTGAAAGAGCCTGCCTTGGATTATGATTTATGGCATATATCTGCTATCTCCTTTAACATGATAAGCATCCAATTACCGTGAAATGAGTTAAATACTGTTGTAAAGTCTAGAACATAGATTCTATGATAAAAATCTAGAAATTTTACTTGTTATTTTTTTCAGGGTGGCACACACCTCAGTTTTCAAGATGTATGTAGTTAACAAAAAAAGATAAGAAACAGATACGAACAATGAAATTTTTATGGAACTCTGAAATTTATTTTTGACTCCTATTCCTCCACTCAGATGAATTATTTGAATTCTTTTTATATGTAAAAATAGTCAAAATCTATTTTTATATGTAAAAATAGTCAATAAAATGCATTTTATTGATGCATTTTATTGATGCAAAATTATAGCAGGTAGATTGCTGGAGCATTCATGCTGTGTGCTTTGCAGGAAATCCAAGATACTATTTATTTGTCTTACTTTGTTGTTTTTTATTTTTGTTTTCATTTTCATCCTTGATTCTTCTGTAAAAGAGAAATAAAGGATTTTCAGATCTATACTAAGTTTCTTTTTATGAGTACACCAAATCTTATTCTTTGTTCAATTTTAACTGCAGTAAACACCATATAATGCTGAATATCTCACAATTGCTTCATGTGGTTAGCAGTCCTACAAGATTTTTCCTCAGAAATAACAGCGACTCAGGGGTGCTTGGGTGGCTCAGTCGATTAAGTGGTTTTGATTTCTGTTCAGGTCATGATCTCAGGGTTGTGAGATTGAACCGGTGTCTGCTTAAGATTCTCTCTCTCCCTCTTCCTCTGTCCACCCCTCTCCCCTTAAAAAAAAAAGAAGAAGAAGAAGAAGAAAAAGAAAAGAAAAAGAAATAACAGCTACTCAAATGGAGTACGTGGGAGAAGGGAGACGGGAAATCTTCTGGTATGTCCAGAACATAAGCTTATCAAGCATGACATTCAATGATAAATTAATTTGTAAAGTGTAATTTCCTCTAAATATTATGTTAACCCTTCTGTCTTTAAATTTTAATCATTTTGCCTTTTTATTTTCCCTCTTAACTCATCTCTGTTTTCATCTTTACCCATTATCTATAACCATTTTTAAACCACTTAAGCCTATAGCTTGGAGTCTATGTAAAACTTAAAACCAAAATGAAATAAAGATAAACAAGGAATTGAATATCATTTAGTCAATAGAGAAAATGACAAGTGTCAATCTACCTAAAAAAAAGAATTAAATAGTGCCTATAATGAAAAACAACTTACAAAAAATTTTGAAATAAAAAATTTTTATTACTAAGTTATATTTTTCCTGAAACGTTGTTACATACATTGTACCTTAAAAATAATTTGTGAAGTTGCTTTCTAACATTTAATTGGATTTGTACATGTACTCAATATAAAATATATAGCTTCCTTGGCTATTGCTCATAGCCACTTGAGGATTATATTTCATTAGAACAAAGCCTGATGTTGTAGTGCTCAGCAATAAATTGTAGCTTGCAAAAACCTGAAATATGTAGGATAAGCAAAAATTATTTTCCCTTTCTTACATTTTTCTAAGGATATTCCATAAGGTGGATGAAAAATAATGTACTTTGTATCTAGTATATTTTTCAGTCGATAGTCCTCTAAATTGCTTTGTTTCTTAGAGAATCTGATTTTTTTAAATCCCCAAAGAATGCATACACATCACCACATAAGATATATTTCTTAAAAATTAGTTTTGAAAAGCCCTTTGCTTAAGCCATCTTGCCATCTGTCCATTTTATAGACCTTCAGGGGCCCCGTTCTTCTCATCCTTAGTGAGTCTGGGACAAGATGGTGTAATTTAACTTAACCTGCTCTTTAATCCACGCGTGGAAACTCTGGTATGTGGTAATGGAAGATTTCAGGTTTGAGCTCCCAAATATTTTGTCCCCATCAAGTAAGGAAAGATCTGAAAGTCAGTCCCACTCAGTAAGCAATAACCAAGTTCTAAATGGCCTGGGCCATTGGCGTTGATCCAGGTTTTAAAACGAGTTGGTTTAAAACATGGCACTCTGACCCTCTGATGCTGAATTTCCAATAGGTCTCACACCGCTGAGGATCGTAAGGGCTGGGATGCTGCAGAGGGCCTCCAGCAGCCTGATAATTGCTGCTGCATTTGGTCCAGTGTGACACCTGGGAACTCCAGAGTCACCGCCTGTCAGTTACCCAGGTTATGGCCAAGGGAGTGTCACCAGCAGAAGTGTCTTGAGGAGCAGAGTCCTAACACAGAGGACCCAAGTGAGAAGTGTTAGTCTGTTAGAACAGAACTCCGGACATCACAGTGTCCTGGCTCAGGTCAACTTTTCCTGGTTCTGGGCACTCAAGCCCTGCCATGCGCTTCGTGCTTGGAGGTTCAGAAAGGCCTTCACAGGTCCCTGTGCAGAACGTGTATGTCTCCATCAGTGCATCTAATTAATGAGAGGAAAATAGCATGTGTGAAATAATGCCAAAGCCATGTAAGTGGATTGTAGTAGTTCTGGGAAGTGCAGATCGGTGAGGTCTGCACAATCAAGGAACATGGGGACCAGTCAATCAATTCATTCCATAAACACTGAGCTACTTCATACTCTGTGCTGGATTGTGGTTAAACTAGGAACAGAAAAGTGAGCAAAGATTCTCAGTACCTGCTCTTCCCAGTTTTGCAAATAGTATTCATTCACCTACTGTGTGTTCATAGTTCCGCTTTCAGTTAAAAAAAAAAAAAAGACAACCTTAGGTTTTTACATGAGTCCTATTTCTTTTTTAATAAAAGTAGTGTCCACAATGCTGTGAGCTGTCTTAGGTAGGGAATGTGCCCTATTCATCTTTGTGTCCCCAGCACCCAGCAGAATGCCTAATATGCAGTAAGTAGTGAAAGAATATTTGCTAAGTAAATGAATCCATGTATTCTTGTAGTGAGCACAGGATATGCATTTAATTAGGCATGTGATTTGGACACGAGGGGAGACAGTTCTTCCTTAATATGCGTTGCCGATAGCTCTCCAGCCTCAATCCAACTGAGCAAGTCTGTCTTAGCATTTCCTTCTACTCCAGACTGGGGCAGCTCTGGTATAGGAGCAAGTAATATATGCCACCCAGATGTCCTTAAATAGCCCCCTGAATCAGGCCTGAACATGACACATCTGTAATCAGCCCTTTGAGGTTGTCCCAAATTTGTACTGAGGTATTAAAAACTGGAGTAGGCTTAACTACTCAGCTGATGGTCTATAAACACATTGACTAAATATAACCAAAAACCCAAAACAAACAAACAAACAGTGTGCCTCTGTACTCAAACTGATACTATGCTTCCTCAAATGACTTCTGCATGCTACTTACTATCAGGATGGCAGGGCGAGAATGAAAACATGCGTGGAAAACTTTGAGGATGGGATTAAAAAAATAAATAAGGCCAGTCAGACAAACCTGCCTTAAGCATAGAAAGCTGCTGTAATAGCCAGGCTTAGAAAGGACTTTTGTGCAGAAAATGTATCAGGAAATCCTAGATATTCCAGAACTATATACTAAATTGAAGCTAAACTTCAGTAGGTTAAAAAAAAAAAAAATGAGAAGTACGCAAAGCCATGATTTACCCGACCGACTTAATCATAAATTTAGGTATTGTTATTACTTAGTCCTTCAGAATCATTTCAGGACATTTTGAGAAATATTCCATGTATTCAGCTGATTTGCAAAATTTCATTATTTCAATTTGGTAAATCATTTTTTTAAATTTTATTTTATTATGTTACGTTAATCACCATACATTACATCATTAGTTTTTGATGTAGTGTTCCATGATTCATTGTTTGCGTATAACACCCAGTGCTCCATTCAATACATGCCCTCTTTAATACCCATCACCAGGCTAACCCATCACCCCACTCCCCTCCCCTCTAGAACCCTCAGTTTGTTTCTCAGAGTCCATAGTTTCTCATGGTTCGTCTCCCCCTCCGATTCACCCCCCCTTCATTTTTCCCTTCCTACTATCTTTTTTTTTTAACATATAATGTATTATTTGTTTCAGGGGTACAGGTCTGTGATTCAACAGTCTTACACAATTCACAGTGCTCACCATAGCAAATACCCTCCCCAGTGTCTATCACTCAGCCACCCCATCCCTCCCACCTGCCCCCACTCCAGCAACCCTCAGTTTGTTTCCTGAGATTAAGAATTCCTCATATAAGTGAGATCATATGATACATGTCTTTCTCTGATTGACTTATTTCGCTTAGCATAATACCCTCTAGTTCCATCCATGTCATTGCAAATGGCAAGATTTTGGGTTTTTTGATGGCTGCATAATATTCCATTGTATATATATACCACTTCTTCTTTATCCATTCACCTGCTGATGGACATCTTGGCTCATTCCATAGTTTGGCTATTGTGGACATTGCTGCTATAAACATTGGGATGCACGTGCCCCTTCGGATCACTACATTTGTATCTTTGGGGTAAATACCCAGTAATGCAATTGCTGGGTGGTACGGTAGCTCTATTTTCAACTTTTTGAGGAACCTCCATACTGTTTTCCAGAGTGGCAGCACCAGCTTGCATCCCACCAACAGTGTAGGAGGGTTCCCCCTTTTCTGCATCCCGCCAACACCTGTCATTTCCTGACTTGTTAATTTTAGCCATTCTGACTGGTGTGAGGTGGTATCTCATTGAGGATTTGATTTGGATTTCCCTGATGCTGAGTGATGTTGAGCACTTTTTCATGTGTCTGTTGGCCATTTGGATGTCTTCTTTGGAAAAATGTCTGTTCATGTCTTCTGCCCATTTCTTGATTGGATTATTTGTTTTTTGGATGTTGAGTTTGATAAGTTCTTTATAGATTTTGGATACTAGAAGATCAGCTGGTAATTGCCTTAGAGAGGGCCCAAACATGCTATCCTGCAGTCAGAATACACAGAAACCATTAGATTGTGTGACTGTTTCACTATGTATGAAAATATTTTTCTCATTGCCAACCATTAATTCAAATATATAAATTCTTTCAATTACCTCTCTGTGCCCCTATCATCTTTGTCTGCTAATGTACAATTTCACATGCTTTGTTTCTCACAGAATCCCATAAGAAAAGTATATCATCGTCTTAGTCTGCTCCAGTTGCTATAATAAATTACCATATTCTGTGTGGCTTAAACAGCAAGCATTTATTTCTCATAGTTTTAGGAGTCCGGGAAATCTGAGATGAAGGTCCTGGCAGATTCAGCTTCTGGTGAGAATTTGCTTCCTGGCTTGTAGACAGCTCCCTTCTTGCTATGTGCTCACATGGCCTTTCCTTGGTGCATGCTCTTGGAGAGGTCTGTCTTCCTCTTCTTATAAAGGCACTAATGCCCTCATGAGGATCCCATCCTGATCTAAAGCAAATTACCTCCCCCAAAGCCCATCTCCAAATACCATCACAATGGGGATTTAGTCCTCTGTATATGAATTTGGAGGGGACTCAAACATTCGGTCCATACCAATCGTACATCAATCTACCAACATGATTTCTGAATCCACTAAAAAAGCATACTATGTAAAAGTATAATTAACTCCTTTTTCATTAAGAAACCCAATTATTTCAGAAAACTCACATGGTTTAATAACCCAGCAGGTATGCCATTCTCTAGGTATTAAACCAAACATACTAACTTTCAAGGCAAGGGGGAGGTCTTTCTCCAGATAGAATCTTGCTCATTGGTTTCAGGTAATTCGCTTATCCTCTCATACTCCAAGACCAAGCTCATCAGTCAGTATCCTGGGAAGACTTTCTGGATATATTAAGGCTAACCTAAGCCCCTCGCCCTTCACTATGTCTGAGTCTGCTGAGTTCTGAACCTGCCATATCTTCATTCAGCCTTCCTTGGGATGTTTCCTCATCCATGATGTCAGGACAAGGACCTGTTATATATTTAAGTTCCTAGATGGTGTCTAAGATATGACAGCACTCATGAAAGTTCACAGGATTAATCAATTCCACCACAACTTCATGGGGCAGAGATTTTTGTTCTACTCTTGAATGCTGGCGGAATAGTACCTAATATATGGGAGCATCTTCTAAAATATCTGCTGATCAAACAGGTCATTAAGTGTGTGGCTACTACTATCCTACTAAGATACTTATAATTTTCACCCAAGAATAGACTACTTGGATTGAATTAATATGACACTATTCATATTAATGAATTAATGAATTCATTAATGAATATGACATATTCATATTCATATGAATTAATATGACACTACTTAATTCAACTAGAAGTAGAACTACTTCTAGTAGTTGAATTAAGAGGAACAGTAGGCCAAGAATCAGAAGACTGTAAATTTTAACCTCTGCTTGGTGTCCAGGGCAAGTTACTTAACCCATCTGAACATGTTTCTTCATCAATAAAATATAACTGCAAACATTTCTTCTCCTGTTTTACACAATTGTTCAACCCCATAAGATACATGACATATTCAAACATATGTCAAAATGAATTTTGCCAGTCTTCTTATATGTGCCTGTTCCAATAACATATCTTTTTTATGCTTCAGAACAGCCATGATAGAGTGGGAATTATCATGCTCATGTTTTACAGCTAAAGGACTTAAAAGGCAGAGATTAAATATCTTGCCTATGGTTCATGGCTCTCTGATGCAGAGTCCAGATTCACATCCAGTGCTTTCAAGGTGTCATATTAATTCAACCCAAGTTCTGAACAAAAGTTCTTTTTTGCAACCTGGACTCAAATTGCTTCTGTAGCTTTCTCGATTTGTTTTGGCTTTAACATGAATTCGAAACTTTCTAATTATTAAACTGAATCATTATTGAAATTGATTAAGTAAAGAAGTGAGAAACCAGGGTAACTAATTATGTGTAAAAGTGAACTTGATCTATACAGAAAACTACATGTTTGAAGGAAAGATCACCAGCAATTTATTCATTTTCTCCCATTCCCTTTGGTTATATAATTGAATTCTCTATCATGCTTTTCAAGATTTTAAGATAATATTTCAATGTCAGATTCGTTCCATGTCAATTTCATTTTCAGGCATGCTTTACTGTCAGGATCAATAGTTCTTTGTAATTCAAACTCGGGAGTTCACTCTGCCTCTTGGTACTGCCTGCCACCAGACTACCTAAGCTTAGTTTTGACAGACACACTTCCCACTTTCTAAGTCATTAATAACACTTTGGAAGTATCTTCACACTTGCCAGAAATCACTGAGACAAAGGCATGAAAAAAGATTAGAAGTTCTCAGGTCAAGACTGCGTGTATATGTGTGTGTGTGTGTGCGTGTGCGTGCATGCAAAAGAAGTACGATCTGATTGCTTTAAATCCATTTCTCATTTACGTGAAGGAAATTTTATTTTCAAAGAAAGTTAAAGAGGTAAAAGATGTTGCCTTTTGCCTCAGCTTTTGGGACCCACAGACTCAGAGACTGTGGGAGCTGTACTCATAATAACCTAGCCATTAGAAGTGTTTGGGTGGTGTAAGGTGGGGAGTTACTTGGGCATGCAGGGTGCTCTGCTGCACCCACTCTTCTTCCAAGCCTTTCTCCAGCCCTGGAGTGTTGATTTGGTGGCAACAGGACATCACCAATCATGACCCAAGTAACTAACCTGTACATTTGATTGTGTAGTTCATTCATTCACTCATCCATTAATTATCTGCAGTAGTAGAAGTAATAAGGTAATGAATACAATATATTTCATGATTTCTAAAGATCATGTAAAATATTAGCAAAATTCAGAGAGCAGCCACCACTTCATGAATGCTTGCTACATGCCAGAAACTATTCTAAGCAATTTACATATGTAATTCATTCATTCATTCAAAATACAGTTGACCCTTGAACTACCATGGTGTTAGGGGCATCGACCCTCATCATAGCTGAAAATCTGTGGGTAACTTTCGACTCCCAAAATATTTAGCTACTAACAGCCTACCGTTGACCAGAAGCCTTACTGATAACATAAATAACACATATTTTCTATGTTATCTGCATTATACACTGTACTCCTATGATAAAATACGCCAGAGGAAGAAAACGTTATTAAGAAAATCATTAAGAAAGCACTTTTATAGTACTGTACTCTGTTTATTGAAAAAAAAACTGCATGTAAGTGGACTCATGCAGTTTCAACACGTGTTGTTTGAGGGTCAACTGTATATTTTTTGAGTGCTTACTACATGCCAGGCACTACTCTAAGTATTGGGGATATAACAGTGAACGAGACAGACAAAAAAAATCTCCGTCTTCAAGAAGTGTACTTTCCTATTTGGTATACACATATAAATAAGTAAAATATATAGTGCATTAGATTGTAATGAATGCTAAAGAGAAAAAAGCTAAAGCAGAGATGAGAGATATGAAGTACTGCTGTGTGGAACTGAAATTTTTACATAGGTGACCCAGGGAACATCTCACCGAGAAATTGAACTTTTAATTGCATTTCAAATATCAAAACTACATCAAAAGCGATAATGTATAATGGGAACATTTTACACATAATTCTCCTCCCTGATATAATTTCCTTTGGAAAAATTTCCTTCCAGCCTTTGTCAATATGCATGCATGTTTCATATTAGACTCAGCAGAGTTTTCCTCTCTATTACAGCCCTATGACAGAAGAGGATTCTGTGAAGCTATTTGCAAAAAGTGAAGGAGTTAGCCATGCAGACAGTTGGGGGAAAAGCACTCTAGGGGGAGAGAGCATGCCTGGGTTATCACAGGGCAGAGAAGGGGTCAATGTGGCTGGGGCAGAGGTAAGAGCATCATGCTGAGTAGGACGGAAAAAGCAGGTGGAGGGTTTCAACCCTTCGTGGTAGGAGTTGCCCTTTGAATTTTACATATGAGAAAAACTGAGGATAAGGGCGAGCAAACTGCTTTTCCTAGATCACTCATATCATAGGTGATGCAGTTGAGATTTAAAGACCTTATCTGTCTGATTCCAAAACTTATGATATTTATCATCATACTATCTTGTATATATTAAAAGAAGGTGAATACAAATACTTGAATACATTGGTACAAATGCTAAAGACAAAGTAAAATCATATACTATGCGTGTGTTCATTATATCTGGAAGGGTGTGACAAGGCTTCCCAAAGGATTTGTTGTTCAGTGTAGGCCACTGTGGATGGGTATCATTTCCAGAAACAAAGATGGGTTTAAGGGCATTCCAGACAGTCAAGAAAAATATATTCTTTGATTTTATAAACTGTCAAAAAAATCATAATGTACAAATTGTTTTAACGTTCTACTAGTTATTGGTTTGTTTGGGTTTTTTAAATGCCTTATATAGATGAAAGACCTGTTCTTCCTTCATTTGATCCATAGGTTCCTTAAACTAGACCTGTTCAGAAGTAAACTCATTATCTACACCTGCAAACCTATCCCTGGATATTCACTCTTAGTGAATATTACCATCATCCACTGAGTTGACCAAACTCTAAATCTGAAGATCATAGTTAAGTTTTTCTTCTTCTTGCCTCCAACTCAAGCAGTCTCTAGCTAGCTCCACACTTGTCAATTTTCTTACTCAAATATCTCTTGAACCTGTCCCCTTACTGTGTCTCCTGCCACTCACACCTTTAGATCCTTATTCAGTCACATGAATTAAGGAGGGGAAAAAAAAGCCTTTTAAGTGAATTTTTGCTTTGTCTTTTCCATCCATCCATCTATTCTATATTTATTGAGTACATACTTCTCCCAGGCATCATAACAGATACTGGAAATTGCCAGATCACTTCCCTCAATGGACTTATCATCTGGTAGGAAAAGGGAAAACAGCCTGGACAAAAGGTAAAGGTGTTATAGCATCTTTATATATCAGACAGAATGGGTCTAGAGGGCATCCATCAGTATTTGACAAGGAGATCCTAATCTGGCCATCCTTCTGATTAAAATCCTTTCACTGTGCCTCACCACCTTCAAGATAAAATTCAGAGAACTTAGCAGTGCATTTAACAAGATCTTTCTTCATGAAGCCTCTGTGTAACTCTTCATCCCTCCCACCCCTACTCCTCATGAGCAAACTACCAACAAGCATACAAAATGATCACCAACCTTTGGGTTTTCTCTAACTCTGAGCACATGCTTTCTATCTAGTTACAGCTAGCATTTAATCAGCGCTATTAGCTTGAGGTGAAGTCCGATGAAATATATACATTGTCTTTTCTCATTTAACATTATAGAGATACATATCCCACTTTACAGAGATGGGAATTGAGGCACAGGGAGATTAGGCAGCTGGTCCAAGTCTTTGTTGCTTGTGAGTGGTTGAGTTGAGGATTAAACCCAAGCAGTTTTGCTCCAGACCATATCTCATTAATCACCATGCGATTGTGCCTTGGAAAAATAATGTTTTCTCCAGAGTATGATTATTGCACTATATTTATCTTTATTTTATAGGTGAAGAAACTGAGAAAATAAAATGTTTTTTTCTAAAGTTACCCAGATACAAATGGAAAGACAGAATGCAAATTAATGAATCTGACTCCAGAGTTTGTGCTAAATGGATACATGAAAAAAAAAAAAAAACTTTCTAAGTTCCAATTTCCTGTTTGAAAAAGAAAATGAAACTGCTAGACAAGATAATCTTTAAATTTCTATACAATTCTAACAATTATATTATTTTTACTTTTCAAATAACCCCTCTTTTTGCTTGCTTTGCACCTGCTTGGATGACAAAATAGGAATAAAATCTTCTGCTTTAGTTCATGAACAACTGTGATGTACTGACACTGAAAAGATTATGTTTTAAGGAAAAAGACAAAATGAGGAGCTTCGTCACTTATCAGGGCTTTTGAAGGGCATAGGAGACTGTGGCTCAAACTTGTAGATTCTACCTCAGTAGTATTTCTCAGTCTTGGCTCAATCCAGATTCAGTGACTGGGCTGGGCTGGGCTGGGTCCTGCTGGGCCAGCCCTCCAGGCAGCCAGGAGCCCCACGCCTGCCAATCTACTCTTCACTCGGCAACAGCACTCATCTGCCACTCTTGCTTTAATCACATCAATCACTTTCCCGATTCTGCTTTGTACCAAATCCAAGCTCCTAATTGTAGGTTTCAAACCTCTCTACCAATTATTCCTGCCTTCACATAAATAGAAATATCTCTTCTCATTGCATGCTTGTGGCGCTGCTGTAGTGAACACTGGTTCTAAGGAGTCACGTTACCTCCTTTGCTTACTCCTAGCTTCTCAAACATGTTGCTTCTGCTTTCGAAACTATTCAAAAGTCACTTCCTCTGGCTAGCCTTTCCAAACAGGTACTCCCCTGCTTTGGTAGTGCTAGTCTTTCTAGGATCTAGTGAAAAGTTACTAGTAGAGGAAACACGTTTGAGACCGAGTTAATCATATTGTCTAATGGAAAATCACATAAATAGATGTCAGAAGGAATTGCTGAGTCAAAGTTCTGCAAATTATGTTAGCCTCAGTCTTACTTATCTGTAAAATGGAAATACTAATACAAATATTAATACAAATTCCACTGCCTTATGAAAATTAAACACACTTTTCTTCATTAAGCACATGCATATAGAGTACCCACTATGCATTGACACTGCTCTAGGAACAAGATATTTATTCAGTAAATGGTAATAACAATATCTGCATGTGTGGGTGATCAAAAAATATATCTGTGTATTTTCCCCATTTAACTATAGATGTTTTTATATTAATCAGAATATTCAATGCTTGGTACAGTAACATTTTTCTAACAGTAGAGGATGAATAATCATCAACTGAAAAAAATTATTTCATTTATTTGATATATCCCAATTCTGAAAAAAAAAATGTGAAACCCTACCTTCCCTATGCCTAACTTCCCACCCACACTCAAGCATCTGAAGGGTCTGGTTTGGTAAGGATGATCAAACAGGTGTCCTAACGTTTGGACAAGCTCAATGCTCAAAAATTCTGCCAAAATCTACTGTTTTATAATAAGAACAGATGGTCACAGATGAGCATTGCTTCAGCTATTGATGATGTAGAAAACAAATCTTTATCACAGAAAAGGGAGGGGATGGAATTTTTAGACATAACCATTTTGTAGATGTAGAATGCATTGTGCACACCACACAGACCATCAGTCTGATTATAATAGAATGAAATCCAAATTTTAAAAGATGTTGATAAAGCACTTGGCTGCCTTCCTACACAGAGTGAAGACCCATTCCCTTCTCCACATTGGACTCATAAAATGAAAATATTTTACGTATGATATTTGAGACTTTGGATGATACTGAGTGGTTTGATTCATACTAGAGATATTTCAATTTTTATGATTTAAGTGCTTAGCAATTTTTTGGTTTTTTCATAAAAGGGATGATCAAAGAGAATGAAAGAAGAATCATTCTTATCAAAATGATCTAAAAATTATTAGTTTCATTCTGACAGAAGTTATTAATGTATCACATAGTCCACTGAGGCATGAACTTTTAGTTAGTTTTAGAATTAAATGTCAAAAGAGATGTTATATCAGAAACTTTGTGTGGATCAGCTTAAGATATTGTAGTCACTTGATACTAATGAATAGTGTCCTGATACAGATAGGCACTTTACAGATGATGGTGGTGTATGAGCTACAAATTGGAAGAAAGGAACAGATCAACTGGCCCCTTTTGTGTTATTTTTTTTCTGACAATTATATAGATAAACTCTCTTTATCTCCAACTTTTTCCTACCAGTTTGTGTAGCAAAGACATCTTCTTATAGTTTTATATTTTTATGAGTGTGTTTGTGGTATCTATATTAGGTGCCTGCCAATTACAATCTTGGCTGTAGATTTCTACAGAACCTAATAAATAAGACCAGATTGGCAAAATCAAGGCTACTTCCTGTGAGAATATGGACATCTTAACTCTGAAGAATTTCAGAAACATTTCATCTTGTACTTAAATTTTACTAGTATCACACAATATGCATTATCATATTTTCTGGAGGAAACACAGATCTACAGCTGTACTCATAATTTCGCAGACATCAAGAAATGTGGGCCTGATTTCTGGTGGTAATTATTGGCTGGCTCCTTGATTCCTTGAGACTGAGTATTGATGAAGTGAATGCACAATGAGCTCTGGGCAGAAAATTCAAAAACTTGAAATCTCAGCAGAAAGTAAAACTCAAGAGCTGAAAGGAAGTTCATGGTGAAAATCCTCTAAGGAAGTGAGTCAAAGATTGATTTACATTAGATATTGGTTTCCTGTATTAGGTAATTTCCAAATGCACTTAACAGGATTGTCATTTTTAAAGGAGAAATCTACCTACCATTTAATTTTGGGAAAACCAGTTTGTAATCAATCAAGAGCCTATGGGGGGTACATAGAGCACTGAGGAAAATAAGAATATTTTGTGAGTTTTGCAGTCTAATTGGAGATAAGGAATACATGAAAATATTTATGATATTAGAAATTATAATTCAGACAAAAGATATCACATGGTTAATTGTCAAATGAAAGGCAAATATTGAGTTTAGAGATAAATATAATTACTCTGGTCCAAAAGGCCTACAAATTTTCATAGATGGGATAGGGCCTGTTTTGGTGTTTATAAACAACAACAACAACAAATAAAATTTAAAAAGGACATAGTTATTCAAAATATATACTATTAATTTTTATAATTATGAATTACATGTATTATGGACTTACACAGAAATTTTATCTTCCTTCTTGGTGATAATTCCCTATAACTACATTTAGAAATTACCTAAAATACAGGACATGAAAATATAAAGTAAATCGGTCTTTAACTCTCTTATTTGCTCTTTGTCAAAACAATTTCAGGTTGAAGAAAGAGAGATGGCACAGGACACGGGAAATTAGAGGTTTCTACAATGGGGGATGATTTTCCTTATTCAGCCATAATTTAGATCATGTATGTTCCATAATTTTTGTGGAATTAATGAAAGATTTATAGAATAGTGCAATGTCATCAGGTAACCCATTGTGAAATGCCTATTATATAGAAGGATATTTACTGAAATAGGAAAAAAAAAAGAAAGAGGAAGAGGAGAAGGAAAAATTGAGGAAGAAAAAGAAAAAAGCAAAGTTTCAGAAATCAGGAAAATTCTATGGAAAAGTGCAGACTTTGCTTATAATGCTGGATTTATCCTAATTGGAGTGTGCCACAGTGGAGTAAGACTCAATAAAGGTCTCCTCTGTCCTTCAAGAGAACCTTTAAAGCGGGTAAAATGTAAAGATCTCCTCTACCTTTTTAAAATTGAAAATGCATATGAACACATTCTTAAAAATGTTTCAAAGAAAGAAAATCAGTCTCACTGTATCATATTTCATTGTTTATTAATTTATGCACACATATTTATTCAGTCAAATCATCATTGAAGTTTATTTTTTATTGTCAAAAAATTCTAATATATTTTTAAAGAGCTGTTCTACTCTTGATTCAAGTGACATTTTAGAAGTCTGGTTGCCTCATTTGAAGAGGTCCTTGGGAAGAGTTCTGTCCTTGAGAAGTCAACTTCCTTATAGCTATTTTGAGAGCAGAAGCAGAAACTTGAACAGATTTGGGGCATTTCTGTGAAGAGTTTAGGAGAGAGTAACAAAAAAAAAATAGGATGGGACAATTTGAGTTGCCATTTATAAAAAGGGAAATCTCTCTATGATGGAAGGTCAGGACAACCACCTGTTCTTCAAAGGATATTGGAAAATAAGCTCCTTTAATCTAAAACACCACCACAGTGATAACCAGATGGTGGATGTCTTTGGTGAGTATAGATTTCCAGCCTCTGATACCTGCATCTTTGTGCTTACAGGTATATGTGAAAAGACTCCAGGCTGTTCAATGCTGTTCATCAGTTGTCAATCACTGAATAGTTCTGTTAGGGAGTTTAGGAATATTTTTGGGATTTCTTAGCTGTGGAACCACAGTTTCTTAGAAATACACAACTAGGGTGCCTGGGTGGCTCAGTTGGTTAAGCGGCTGCCTTCGGCTCAGGTCATGATCCTGGAGTCCCGGGATCAAGTCCCGCATCGGGCTCCCTGCTCAGCGGGGAGTCTGCTTCTCCCTCTGACCCTCCCCCTTCTCATGTGCTCTCTCTCTCTCATTCTCTCCCTCAAATAAATAAATAAAATCTTTAAAAAAAAAAAAAGAAATACACAACTAGACTGTAAGTGAACCTCAAGAAGGGAGGGACTATAAAGTGGGGACAAAGAGGGAGGCTCTAATCCTTTGCAGCACCCCCTTTCTACCTTTGAGGAGTTGGGTTTTACCATAGCTCACCTGACACTCCTAGTTGTCTATCCAGTCCCACTTTCCTCTTCTTCCCTGCAGACAAAATCCTGATTTTGTTCAAGAAAGCACTATACCCAGCCCTAAAGAGATACTTATTTTCCCAATCTTCCCTAGATTGACCATGTTATACAGAACTGGACATTTTCTGGGAATGGTGTTCACTCCCCCTTCCTTCCTACTGCCATGAACATGGTATGTGATGTCTGGAAATGCTCTAGTGATCTCATAACATGAGATAACTAGATGTAAGGGAAAATGGGAACACACTGAGGCAATAAGAAGAGAATGATAAGAATCTCTTCTTATGATAAGAACTTGGGTCCAGGCTGGCTTGATTATCAATCAAGTATCAATCAGCCATGCAAGCAACCCCTTAACTCTGACTTTTTTATATGAAAAGAATGACCCCAAATATGTTTAAGGCACTGTTGATTATATATTTGGTTACCGGAAGTCTAGCATAGTCCTAACTGCTACCCCTGGAATAGCAAAAATTGCTGTTAATTTGATTGTTTAATATCTTGGTCTATCAATGTCTAAGTTCCCCAGGTGACTACTTCATGAAGTTGAAGATTTGGATGAAGTTCCTTAGGAAAGCTTGTCTGTTTCAGATAATTAAAAATGAAGTTAGGGGCGCCTGGGTGGCTCAGGTGGTTAAGCGTCTGCCTTCAGCTCAGGTCATGATCCCAGGGTTCTGGGATCGAGTCCCACATCAGGCTCCCTGCTAGGCGGGGAGCCTGCTTCTCCCTCTGCCTCTGCCTCTCTCTCTGTCTCTCTGACTTTCATGAATAAATAAATAAAACATTAAAAAAAATGAAGTTAAATATGGGTCAGAGTTACATGAGTGACTTGGATTTTTGAGTTAGAACTTCCGAATGCCCGAACTTCCCAATAAGGGAATTATGGTAATTCACTTCTT
The DNA here is from genome assembly GCF_002201575.2 of Neomonachus schauinslandi. Classification (NCBI taxonomy): domain Eukaryota; kingdom Metazoa; phylum Chordata; class Mammalia; order Carnivora; family Phocidae; genus Neomonachus; species Neomonachus schauinslandi. The sequence goes on from NC_058403.1 coordinate 14,602,886, forward strand.
GAGAAGCAAATTGAAACATGCTTAAAGTTTTTGGGAAGCAACAACATGAATGGGTAGTGGAGAACTCATAATCCTGTGTCTCTTTCAGTGTCATGAAAGAGTTAATGTAACCTCAAAGTTGTCCGATTTAGAATCAAAGTACTTTTGATCATTTAGCCAGAAAATCTTGCTCAATATTTATAAAACTACCATATAATTAGCATAAGTTCACATGCCTATGGTGAAAAAATAAATGAGAAGAAAGACTAAAGGAATTTTAATGAGCTCTGCCTTAATCATCCCCTGAAATAAGTCTAATAAACTATTTCTCTTCACCTTTCATTTGATGTTTTTTCCTCCCCCTAACTGCTCCAGCTACACCTATCCTCAGATACACACACTTATCCTTGAAATAGGCTTTGTTATTATCTCTTAACTCACAGATCTTTCTCTTTGTTTCTGAGTATCCGTGCACATACAGAGATTTATGTTTATGCACACACTTCCGTATTTGACTGTCAAAGTTGCCTAGATTTCTGTTAACCTGGTGATAAGGGAGGATGTGATAAGCCAGGGAAAAGGGTAAGAGGATCCTTTGTAAGTAGGAAAAAGGAAGTAAAAAAGAGATGTTTTAGATCTTTTAAATTTACCCTTGAAGTTGTTGTACACAAAAAGGGATATATTTTTAGTATGAAGCTGTAGTACCCTAGAGTGGCCCTGTACATAGTAGGCATTCGATAGAAAAAAAATTATCTACCCGACTCCTGTACCTTTGCAATCAGGACATTGGAACGCTTCTCTTCCTGATTGAACTCCTACTGTCAGTCTATGCAATGAACATACCGGGGTATTAGCCCAATTCCATGTCCCCAAAACTGTTCCAGTATTGGTCTCCATGGCAAATACGCACAACACAGAGAACAAAGTCAACCCAAAGAAGAGGTGAAGGGGCTGAGGCAAAAGAGACAATGGATTTTTTATTTTCTCTCTGGTTAAAAGCAGAATAGATTTATATGAATTATGACCCTTTGGAACTTGCAAGCATCTCCTGTTTGAGTTCAAGTTCTGTTCAGCTAATCTCATGTTATAATTAAAGTTAAAAAAAAATTGTATCCAGCATACGTTTGATTCATGCCATTAGGGAAGAAATTGCATTGTTTACTGAGCATTTTCGCAGGTCATTCTGAAACTGTGGCAATAACACATTCTAAATCTCTGGGAAGAGTGTTTCATAAAAGGAACATTTTAACACGAAATAGGCCATAAGGGATTCATACATTGATCTTCCACTGATATTTTCTCTGAATTAGTTAAGACTGCTAGACTAACAATGATTCTAATGGGAAAGATAAAGAAGACCAAATAGTGGAGAAGCAGCAATTCAAAGGTTTAATTCAGGCTTTCCTATGTATATCACTTATAAATTTAAACAATTGGTGGTGTTCAAACTGATGATGATTTTGAATGCTGGTGAAGGATTATAGAAGTTAATTTACCTCCTAAGTTTTAGTGCTTAATAAGAGAAAGCACAATGGTCCCCCCAAAAAGAAAGGTTGCTGACAACGATAGAGCATTTACAGCAGGCCACCAACAGTACAGTAGTTCATGAATCCATTCATGTCAAGGTAGAAATTTTAGCAGTATTTATCCTTCGCATTACCTTTTCATTAATATCTTCTTTGAGGCAAGTTTCATAAGATAAAGTATTTATTTCCTAACATTTTAAATTAAAAAAATATGTATCACATTTAATCCAGGACTAAATTCTCTCTCTCCACACCCCCACCCCAATTCTGTATCACAATATTTTTCAGATCTCTAGAAAGGGATTTATTTTTCTTTTATAAGTGAAAAACCATTCATCTGAATCCATCCTAGAGTAATTGTCACTTGGTCAGCATTGTGGTATGGGAAAAGAACATATAATATGCCTGTGTTTAGTTGGAATCCATCTAGCAAAAGCTAAGAACAAAAAGTTGAAGTCTATTTAAACCATGCAATACCCATTTCCCTGACATGGATTTCTGACATACACCTGGGATTCCATAAAAGCAAATCCATGGTCAAAATGTAGCTCATTCTCACTCATTCAGCGTAACCCAGAATAGAGTGACTTTTCCAATAATGTAAATGATAAACTCTTCAGTGAAGATCACCACCTTTCATGCAACAGTGTTGAGGAATATTGATGCCAAAAGACCCAGCCTTCTTGTGATTCAAGGCTTCTTCTGGATGGCTTCATGGATGAAACTGGTGTGTACAGTTAAGATTCCCTTCCCCAAATCATTAATCATAACTTGATGGAGATAGCAGTGGGTGGTGTTAAAAGCAAGCAGTTTGGTATCAGTGTTAACCAACCAAATTACTTAATATATAAATTTCAGTTATCTCAGCTTTAAGACAGGCATTATTACTGCTTTCCTTCCCCTAATTGTTCCAGCTACATCTACACTGGGGCACACACACTTAACTCTGCAATAGGCTTTGTTATCTTTTGTTTCATAACTTACACAATATCTGACATTCAATGTACTATGTTTACAGTTATTAATTCTAACACCACATGACTCAGAAATCCCTAGTGATTGGCTCAAGAGTATGCAAGCTTTGCCTGGTTGGTTAGAAAAATTGACCCCCACTCTCATGTTTTCTTACCTATTATGTCATCAAATGACAGACTCAGATTAGAGTAGTCACCAGGTCACTCTCTCCTAGACTCTATCATTAATTTTCCTCCTGCTTCTCTAGCTGTAATAAGAGTTTGAGCAGGGTGTGAGATGAAAATCAAAATCAGTTTCTCATAAAACAAAAAAACACCCCAGTTATTCTACCTCTCTACCATACTAAGAGAAATGATAAATGGTATAAGTGGATCCTGCTTAATCTAAACACATTTCACAATAGGATAGTAAAATGAGATTTGTTTCAAAAAGCATCCTGGAAAGAAAGGGCTCATAATAGACAAACTGATGTTTAGAAGGTGACATCATATGTTAGAATCTGGCCTTGTTTGAAAGCATGCATGTTTGAAAACTCATTCATCTGTCTGCTCTTCCAACTTTCATTAGAAATAATGTGTTTTATTCATAGCAGCTTATAGAACAGTGAAATGGACAGATAATTGAACCATATTATAAAGAAAAATTCCTATTTAATAGTAGATGATGTGCTTCTGTGTCTAAACTGGAGCAGCATGTAGGAGTCAATAGGATTTTTGTCTGTCTCATTTTTTATCAGTAGATTGCATAAAGCTTCCCCGCTTTTAGGAAGAATCAGGTCTGAAGGAAGCCTGTAGAAACCCGTAGGAGCTGTTTTGATTGGCTTTGGCTTAGGTATTTTCTTTGTAATTATTCTGTGGTTTCCCTGGTATTCACTGCAGAGTACAGCTGTCCTAAGTTGAGGGCCTTTGAAATATGTCTGTTCTAATTTTCTTGTAATGAGGAAGGGGGCAGGGGAGAAGTATGCTTGGGAAGAAATGCACAAATATTATAAGTTGTTTAAGTTGTTGTGAACAAACCTTTCTCCTTCCATTCAGTATCTCACAGGATTATACCCTGATCTTTTTACTACCTGATATCTATTTATACTAATACCTTCCTGGGGGCCTTGTGTGTAGCTAAACAAGATTCAGAATTAGATGGCAAAAGGAGCTTTCTGATTTTATTTTTCTTCCTTCCATTTGAAGGAAAATGTGCACTGCTTGCCTTTGTGGAAAGCCTGGGACCTTGGAGGCCAGTATTAAGAACCCCTGTTTGTTAGTTACGGCTGTCTTTGCTGAAACAACCATTAGTCAATGCATCACTGAGTCAACCTAATGAAATAGAACCACTGCAAGTTTATCTACTTGAGAATTCTTTACTTACTAAAGGTCAAGTGTAAAGCTATTATTTTTATTTGACTCACCAGGCTTCTACTTCACTTATTCAGGGTTTCATAATGTTTCGTGGAACCTCAGGAGTTTGAGGTAAATTAAAATGGTTGCTGAAGTTAGATAACTGGAACCACTTCCAGAATATACCAACATATATTTCTACACTCCTCAATATTTGAAAACTATATGGATCAAACTACCTCCCAAATATATTGAGTATTCCATGTGAGCATAATTTTGTTGAATTAGTATTGAATTGGGTCCCTTGGATATTAGCAACAAACAGTGATTTAATGAGGCCAGCACCATGTTAGAGCCAAAAGAAGATAATGACTGAGGATAAGGACAGGCTTCTACCTTCAAGGATTTGGGGAGCTGGTTGGAAAGAAAAAAATAATACACATACAGGAATTAGACATTAAGAAAGCATAGTAACTTGTGTCATTGATTATTAGTATAAAAATAGATATGAAAAACAGAGGTGTATATAAATTGCAGTAGAGAATACTTCATGGAGAGGCCAAATTTTTACTTAAATCTTAAAGGATGAATAAGAATTTCATGAATGGAAGAATGGAAAGAAATGTTCCAGGTTCATTCAGTGACTCATGCACCTTTATCTAGTACCCATAACTGGCCAGAAAATATGCATGTAAGGTAATTCTCTGTCCTCAAGGAAACTCATTTTTGTTCTGTGAACATGACCTCTTTCCCTTCACATGCTCTTTATACGCATGCTTCCGGTTTTACCTGTTTTTAGTTATCACTGTATACCAAATCACCCCACTACTCAGTAGCTTAAAACAATCATTCCCCTTCCTGACTCTGTGGGTTTAACTGAGCTCAGCTGAGTGGTTCTGCTTCACGTGGTACTGTTGGGACTGCAGTCATCTGACAGCTCAAGTGGGCTGGAACTTCCAAGACGGCAGTCAAAGCAAATCACAGGCCAAAAGCTAAGAGCTAAGGGGAGGAGGGGTAAGGAATTCGTGGCACCGTTAACCCATCACACTGCATAAGGTGCTTTTTTTTTTTTAAAGATTTTATTTATTTATTTGAGACAGAGAGAATGAGAGAGAGAGAGCACATGAGAGGGGGGAGGGTCAGAGGGAGAAGCAGGCTCCCCGCCGAGCAGGGAGCCCGATGCGGGACTCGATCCCGGGACTCCAGGATCATGACCTGAGCCGAAGGCAGTCGCTTAACCAACTGAGCCACCCAGGTGCCCCATAAGGTGCTTTTTATGTGACTTCTCCTCCAAGGAGCCAAACCCTAAACTAGAGTGTTATCATGACAGTGCAGAACTGGGAAGGAGACATTACAAACAATTCTTACCCACCAGCCCTCTTTTCTTTCAACATCTTTCTCAATCATGAAATAATTCTATCACTGAAGCATACCCTTAATGACAAAGGAAAAGTGGAAGGAACAAAGAAGAAAATAGGTCATGAAAGTTTTGATTGTTGGTGAATGTTTGGAAATATATTACAGGTAGGCTGGTCTTTTTTAAAAACCAAAAAGTTACCTCAAAATAATATGATAGTCATCAGAGAACCATGGAATTGTGGAGATCACCAAGAACGTGAAATTCATGCCAGATGTGTATTACAGTCAATCTACCTTTTTGAATATCTTTCTCAAAATATCTTCCAAGAATTATTGCACATAATTTCATCCTTTTCCAAATAGTAAAACCACCTAAATGTCCTATCTCATCCTAAACTACCTAAAAATCCCTGTTAAAACCTCTTTCTTATTTCATTATATATCATCACTGTTGTTTAATTTATCTCTAGTCTTATCTCTAGAGGCTTTCCCTCAAACATTCTTATCCCAACAGTCTGTTCTCTCCTTTCTATAAATCCCATGACATCAAGGACTAAACTTAATTTTTAAATCCCGCCCCCTACCCCCCACCTAGCAAAGTGTGTGTGACTTATTATGGGGGTTCAACAAATGAATAGAACAATTAAATGAATTGATGGTAGTCCAAAGAATATGGAAAATGTACCACATCCACATAAATGCTTTTTTTTCTAAATTAAAAATTACATAGTTTTTTTAATACCATACTGGGATACACTTGACTACCAAAGCTAGTAAATATATGTAGTCTTTATACTAAGAGATGATTTCAACTCATGTAAGAGGATTGATTTCCCACTCTAGCCAAGGGGTTCATGGTGAAGTAAAAAAAGAAAGGGACAGGAAATCAGACGATCTTGATTTATATTCCAATTTTACCTCCTGTGAACCAGGCACCCTTTTTACTTGTGCTTTACCCTCACTGGACATCGGTTTCCTAGTCTATAAAGTGAGGGACTTAGAAATTGTTAAGCAAGATTTTTGCATGTAAACATTTCCAGCAGAGTTTCGGAGAAATGTGTTAGATGAATCTAACCCTCACATGGAAAAAGATACTCATCTTCTCTGTGGTCCAGAGGCAGCCATTCAACCTCCCTGATTCTTAACTCTTTTTTTGAATACTAAGGAACTCCAGAGTCTGGAGCACACTTTCTTCTAACAACTTCACCTTGTGGTTGAATCCCTAGGAAAATAAAACACCATTTTTAATCCAATTAATGTAATTCTCTTAATAAGATCAAATAAATACATGCCCAATAGCATTTTAGTACCAGTAGGAAGGTATGTAGGACTCAGGGCAAATATACTGGATGTTAACTAGAGGCAGAATAAGACAAAGCCATTGTCAAAGGACCAATATTAGCCAAGGGTACAGATGGCTCAGAGTACTTGAAATCATTTAAATTCATTTCCATTCTACAAACACTTATTGATATTTACATATATAAGAATCTATGCCGGATTATAAAGACAAATCAGGCTTACACTTTTCTACAAAATTCAAGTCTTAACATTGTTGTTCACCTGGTGCTTCTCAAAACAGATCATATTGCTCGCGTTCAGTAGTCTCACCCTGGGGCAGTACCAGCCCCAAAGGTCTCGACCATATCATTTACCCTTCCTGGACTTCCATCTGCTCATTTATAAGAATGATGGTCTCTTCCAGCTTGAGTGCTTTAACAGTTACGGTGGGTAACATTTGGTGTGTTGTGTCACAAGCTCATGCATGTGTCTGAGCCCACCCACTGCCCTGGATCTACTATCAAGACATCTCTGAACCCAAAGTGCCTGCAGCATTGTCCTGATTGCCACAAAGCAGCCTTAAATTAGGCATTTATCATATTTGAAAAAACACCATCTGCAGATCTCCACCATTGTGTAAAGTTGTCATGAACAATATGCTACTTTGCAATCTGCACATTTAAAAACAAATGGGGAAATTCAACAGCAACTAGAAATAAACTTGGGCTTTGGAATTGCATTTCTTAGATGCGGTTAGTGCTTGGCCAGTCCCCAGAACATCACCTTCCACTTAGGAGAATGTAAAGCTAAGCAAATTCAAACTGAAAAACATCTTTTAGCTTTCTATGTGAACAGGAAGGAAGGAGCGGATAAAGGTAATAAGATTCTCTGATCATAGGAAATTGGAATTTGCTATCTTGCTAGACCATTATTCTTAATGCACAGCTGAAGTTGGCTACATTCCCTTGGCAGAGAAATAAAATCATTCTGATTCAAAGTAACATAAAATGATTTGGTATAGATTTTTTCTAATAATGGTTGTGTGTGTGTGTGTGTGTATGTGCGTGTGTGTTTGGTGTTTAATTTGCTGACAAATAAAAGGTGAATATTCCCTTCTTGTCCATGCTTAGGGAATATAAATGGTACATTCAATAATATAGAATTAAAGCTTATAATTATATATAACACCTCAATATTTGATTACATTAGAGGTGAAATAGTGCCATGTTTAAAATACAGTGAAGCATAAGTAATTTTGTTTCCTGATTAGGGTTATTATAAAAATGGTATTTTGAAAATCTGTAGCCCCACAGTAATATAAGGGCCCCCGAGGGTTTCAGGGAATCATAATTGTAACAACTGCCCATGCAAATTCTTTTCACCACAAAATATTAAGAGGTTAAATGTTAATAGGCCTTTGAGATTATTTGCTTGAAGTTTCCTTCACCTCTTATAAGATTTCAAACATTTATTTAAAAAAATTTCAAAGCAGTAGGTCTGTAGGAAGAGGTTATTACATTGTATCTAAGGGAAATGAGTTGAAGACAATTGCAAAATTGTTTGACCTTATTATCCTGTTTCTTTTGAATAAAATAACTCTCTAATGAGCTACTGTTTGTCCTAAAATGCCTCCAGATGGAAGATTGGGACTGCTAATTGTTCTACTAGTTTTAACTTAAGGGAAAAAAATCAGCACTAACAGAGGAACCATGAATCAACATAATCGTCAGTTTTTAAGAAGATGAATAAAACTCAGGAACCAACTCTAAATAAAAGAAAAATAGAAAAGAAAATGCTTTGTCTTAAAGTTGCCAGATATGCCTAGATCCATCCAAACAAACACCCAGCTATCTGATGGTTTTCCATGATGTGACTTGTGTAACCACATGGCCAGTGCCACAGAGCGTCTTCTTAATGGCTTTTACCAGCTCTTCTTCCTCTTTAGCAGCTTGCTTTACTCCTAAGCTTCTCCTGGATACAATCACTTTAGTGCTTTCTCTGTGTTGGTGACTCCCAGGGAGATGTCTCTACATCTGACCTCCCCATGGACTCTAGACCACCAATTCCTACTGTGTTTTGAGAACTTCAGTTAGGTTTTCCTCAATTGTTTTAAACCCATGTCCACATCTGAGCTCTCTGTCATCCACTCAAAGTTGTTCCTTATATGTTTCTAATTCTGTTAATGGAGATGACAGTCTTAGACCCTCCTGTCTCAGATCAGGAACTGCATACAGCTTCATCCTTGACTCTTCCCTTTCCTGGTCTTCCTTCCAGCACTTAGTGGCTGAATTCTGTTGCTTCATACCTTTGAAGTCTCCTAACTCCATTCTTTTCTCTTATATCCTCCATTTCACTTCGACTTCTTGTTTCAACTCCCTTCCAGGTGATGTGCTCCTACCAAGTGTTTCTATGGTACCCTATGCTCACTTCCATCATGGTGCCATTCACATTGCAGTATAACATCCTTTACCTTCCTGTCCCCACCTCCCCGCATACAAGAGGTGTTCAGTAAGTATTTGAGGATACCTTCCCAGTCACTTCCTTGTCGGTTCCTGTTGAGACTATAGCTGGCCTCTCTTTCCTGCTGTCCCTTTCCCACAATCCAAGCAAACATGGATGTTAATCGCTAGTTGGACTATTTTTCCATTCTTGTACTAATCCTATTCCCTAATTTACACTTTCCTACTTTCTGCTATCACCTGTTTCAGGACTAAATACCCTTATTTCTGCATCTTTTTATGGAGGTGCCTTCTATGCTTGAGAATTTTGTTCAAATATTTTCTCCAAAAAGCCTTCCCAGGGCATGTCCTAGACAGAATCTCACAGCATCCCACCTATATTCAAAAGCATTCTTCCTACTTCTTTCATTACATCTTTAATTATTATTTTGTCCAAGATATTTTGCCAGGCTTGATTTTCTTACTTGAATGTGGAAAGTACAGAAGATGACTTGTTCATCTCTATGTCTCCCATATATTTACTAGGTACAAAGTACTCTGTGTTCTGTTATACTGCTCTTAAAATGTGATGCTTCTCACCTAACTTAGACACAACCACAAAATAACAAGCTTTAGGTTGGACTGGGTTCTGTTTATTCCAATAAACATGTTAAGGATAACATCTTGACATACAAAACAACACTGACCACAAAAATACTAATAGGAGACATACCTGCCAACAAATATTTCTAATATGATTCATTGTGAAGCTGTAAAAAGATGAAATCCACAATCTGCAGTACAGCATGAGATACCATTTTGTGAACTGGGTGCCATTTAGTGCTAATAATCCATCTCTTAGTGATTTATATATTTCATCCTATAAAATTTAGTTAAGGAATTACTTGATACTCTAGCTTTCTTATTGTGATTAATAGTAATATAATCCCCATTTTATCTAGTGCCTATTATCCAAGATTTTGAGAATTAATGAGAAAATGCCTTGAAATATTTTCTCATTAAACCTCAAAAGCCCCCCTCTGCAATAAATTTGCAAAAATGATTAATTAAGAATTAAAGTTCTTTCACAAAGAGGGAACACATCTCTACACTATTCCACAGCTAGTGTCAGTGAAATTTTAAAATTATAAAATATAAAGTATTTTATTTCTGCAGGCATCAGAGGAGAAAGACAACACTACTTTTATTGTAAATGCATAAATAAATATTGATCTTTGTCATGACATATGGAGATACAGATTTCTAAAAGATACAGTTTAGGGATATTTTAGCACGTTTTTATTCTAAATATAGTAGAAAATAAGTCTTTTACTATGCATCTTTTGAGAAGTGTTCAAACCAAACTATTTTTAGAGCCTGTTTATTCACATTCCTTTGAGCTAACCATTCTTAATTTGCAGGTTATTAAATAGTTATAATTTATCATGTAGGGCATATTCTTGGTTCAGTGGTTCCTCTAGGAAACATAGTAGATGCACCATAATTATTTTCCAAAAGCTAAAGGAATGATCAAAACTTAGTTACTCAATTCATGTATGTGGTAAAAGTAAAGAATTTTCTAAAATGTTACAGATTCCTTAAAAAATAAAGCATGCTTACATGACTTTCTAACTCTGATTCCAGAATGAACTCCAGAGAGGGCATTGGGTGTAACTGCAGAGAAGCATAACTACATGATTTAATATCACTGGGAAAACATTGGTAAAACTCCAACAGATAACCCTTCCCAGGGCAATGCAAGCATCACAAGATGAGAATACCAGCAAAGTTATGGAAAAGGCAGCATAAAACCATGCATACTGAATATAATTTGCAAAAAATAAAAGAGAATAAAGTGATGAAAAATGCACTGGTAGGGGGTAGATTTTGGTATCATCAAAGCATCTGTGGAATCAAGATAATTACAGTATTCATAATTTGGGACAATGAAATACAAATATATTGCTATGGTTTTTTGGGGGGGAAATAATGTATTTGATATAAAGAAAAAGGGAAAGGAAAGGGAAATTATTACCAGTTACTGATTATTTAGTCATGCCACGTATCACATTAAACACTTCCAATAACCTATTTTATGAGACGGCTCATAGTCGTATGAGGTTAAGTATTATTAACAATATTTTTATATGGAACAAAACTATGTTCAACAGTCTGGACAAAGCATCTATGTACCTAATAGTTAAAAGCTGTCAGGATATACACATATATATATAACCATAAATATGGAATCACATATGTAAAATATGTATATCCTATATAAAACATATATATACATACACACACACACACACATCTATATGATGATTTTATGTGTCAACTTGACTAAGCCTCAGGTTCTCAGGCCTTAAGCCTCAGACTGAATTACACCACTGACTTTCCTGGGTCTCCAGACTGCAAAAAGCAGACTGTGGGACCACTTCAAGGGTGACCATGTGCCTAATTGACAAAGGTGCCCTTGAGGGAGCCTCTCATCATTTCATGGACAGTGGCAGCTCAGATGGGAACCTGCCCTTGAGTGTCTGTCCAGGACAACTCTGTGCTCTCTAAGTGACGGAGAGGCCAGATAGACATTCCAGCTTTTCCAACAGTGACTATCAAAAATCCTCCTGAGGAAAGCCCTCATAGGTCATGACAGGGAACTCTGAATATGAGGAGTTGCCACCCCTGTTCTCAGGAGTCAGAATATGAGCTTTGGAGTCAGCCAGTCATCAGAATTCCAGTGGATATTCTTGAGATTTCATTTGCTCATCTCCAAATGGATGTAATAATTGCTGTCTCAAAAGGTTGTAAGCGTCTGAATGGATAAAGAAGATGTGGTGTATATCAAAAAACCCCGAAATCTTGCCATTTGCAATGACGTGGATGGAACTAGAGGGTATTATGCTAAGCGAAATAAGTCAATCAGAGAAAGACAAGTATCATATGATCTCACTGATATGAGGAATTCTTAATCTCAGGAAACAAACCAAGGGTTGCTGGAGTGGTGGGGGGTGGGAGGGATGGGTTGGCTGGGTGATAGACACTGGGGAGGGTATGTGCTATGGTGAGCTCTGTGAATTGTGCAAGACTGTTGAATCACAGACCTGTACATCTGAAACAAATAATACATTATATGTTAAAAGAAAAAAAAAAGATAGCAGGAGGGGAAGAATGAAGGGGAGGAAATCGGAGGGGGAAACGAACCATGAGAGACTATGGACTCTGAGAAACAAACTGGGGGTTCTACAGGGGAGGGTGGTGGGGGGATGGGTTAGCCTGGTGGTGGGTATTAAAGAGGGCACGTATTGAATGGAGCACTGGGTGTTACATGCAAACGATGAATCATGGAACACTACATCAAAAACTAATGATGTAATGTATGGTGGTTAACATAACATAAAATAAAATTTAAAAAAAAAAGAAAACGTTGTAAGCAGATTCAATTATGATAAATATATGTAGGGTTCGGGATGGTATTTGGGTCATGACGAGCTCTAAGTGTATAGTGGCTTAAAAAAAGTGAAGGAAGAGAAAGAGAAAAGGACAAGGCAGAGGGGAACAGGGAGGACTAGGAGATGTAGAAAAGGGAAGGGGGGAGTGAGAAAGAAGGCAGATGTCCGGGAGTCATTGTTTCTAGAAGCTTCCCTAAGTGGAAGCACCCAATGAGATCTGATGGAAACCACTATGGTTGCTCTGGCCCATTGGAGGTGCCACTGTGGCCTAATGCAAAGGGTATTTGGGATCTACCAACATGGGTGACAATTAATAGAAATGGCACCACTGAGCACAGCAGAAATTTAAACCAAAGCTATGTTGGAACCAAATCCAGCTCTCCTCTCTCTCCTAGGGTGAGAATCTCTTGACATCTGGGAAATACGTAGTGATTATTGATTTCAACGCATCAGACTGAGGAAAGAGAGTAATAATTTCTACGGAAACCTGGTGGAAATGATGGCCCAGAAACTCAAAGTGTTTTCCTGAGCCAATTACAGAAGCACTAAACAGTAATCTGATCCTCAGATGTCCAGGGAAAACAGGCTATAATTAGCAAGGAGTATTGATGAAGCAGGGCTGAGGTAAAAATAAATGTATTCTTTGCCAGCTTAATGATTTCGAAGGAAACAGGAAGAGAAAATTGGCAAAATAAACTATGTTTACACACACTTTTCTTTTAAAAACTGGAACTATTCTATGTGAACTCTGATATATACTCAGCAAAATAGCAGAATCAATAGCGTGCCTGTTCTTAACAGACAATAGTTTGGAAAACATGGGAACTTTGAAATAGAAGTCTTCCACTATGTAATCATGAATCACATATCTGTTGTGTTTACAAAATGTGGAGGCCAGACAACTTATGGATCATCAGCTGCCAGTTTTCTCCATGTGTAGCTCTGTGTGTCTCTCCCACCCAACCTTGTCGCTGTTTGCTCCACCCCCACCTGTGGCTCCTATCTCCATATGAGGAACTATTGCGTTTACCTGCCAATTGCTTGCTATACTCCATTTCTATACACTTTCCTCAAACACAGCCTCAACACATCATTCCCCTGGTCAGTTGGAAACTTTCCATTTCTTATAGGATAAAGTCTAAATCCTTGTTTAGACAGTCAAGGCTCTTCAAAACTGGTCCCAACATTTCTTATGGGCAATACTGAACTAGAACAATAGTTCAACGATATGGGGCTTCCCGATCAACTAAGTTAGAAGATGCTGAACAATATGACCATCAAATACCTACTGTTTATTAGGGATTTCCTTTGTGCCAGACACTAGGAGCACCATGTGGTTCATATTATTTAATCCTCACAACCCTGCATAGTTGATTAGCAGATGAGAAAACAAACCAAGGCTTAGAAAGGTAAGGAAGATACCTGGTAAGTATCAGAGCAGGGATCTGACTTGTGGTCTTTCAGACTTTGGGCCCTGAGCTCTTACACAGAGGCATGCTTTAGCCCTTCCCTGTGGGGCCTCAGGGGAATTTAGCATATTAAAATCTCTGAGAAGTCTCCTGATTTCCTGACATGCAGAGCTCTATGGGGTTTTGTTTAAACCAGTCAAACTTACTTTACTATTGGAAACAATTTCATGAAATGCCTCTTATCCCCCATGAAAGTAGATTCCAATAGCCTTTTTAGGAAATGTTGAACTACTGACTCTTAATGCCCTTTCTCGCTCAAACATTCCTCTTTTCCAGGACTTGCCTTCCAATTCTCTATGCAATGATTTTTATTTCATTTAAACACTTTAGTTTATATGTCTCTAAATATTTTTTTTTACCTGACTGCCCAAAAATATGTTGGGTTTAGTCATCCTCGGTTTTTTGTGTGCACCGGGCTAAGGGGATCCTCAGTATACACATATGCCAAAGAGACTCTGTACATTTGATGTGTTAAGATTTGGCTTTCTCTAGTAGTCACATCCCCTCATCTATTCCTGTGTTCAGATCTTGAATAAACACCAAGAGCCACATTCAAAATTCTGAGTCCATGGGCCTTCTTTTTCTCCATACATCCTGCATTGCCTTGGACCACCAGCACGATCACCATAAATGTATGTGTACATATGAAATGAGCTAATACAGGTATGGGGAGCTTTCCAGAGCACCTCACATTTTATAAGTATTCCAAATTTGTTCCAAGCATTGCACCAGACCATGAAACTAACTGAACATGGTGCAGTTCCTGCCCTTAGGAAGCTGCCTGGTGAGGTCTAGTTCCAGAACAAAAAAAGAGTACAAGCAAGATCGATGAGGGAGGTCGTCAGTTCTATCCCAGGAGAGCAAAAGAAGGGTCATAGAGAAGGTGGCAACCCAGCTAAGACTTGAAGGTCGGACTGGAGGCAGAAGGTCATTGCTGGCTTTGGGAGAGCACTTGCCGGGGACCTGGATATGTTCCATGGCTTGGAAAACTGCAAGTTAGTCCATGTGACTGAAGCCTGATATGTGATGGGTAGGTCATGAGCTGCAAAACTAGGTGGGTCAGATATTGAAAATCTTAAGTCTCCAAGGCACTCAAACATAATCCCATTCATAATAAGACGAGAGGAAGTGGGTCAATGATGCATTTAAAGCATAGAGAAATAGGATCAGAGTTATATGACAAATGCAATTCTGGCTATGTTCTAGAGATTGGTAGAAGGCAAGACTGAATTTAGGGAAGAGATCAGTGAAATATGAACAGGCTGAATTGGAATATGGCAGTCTGTTAAATACGAAGTTACATATTGGAGAAGAAGCACAGATCTGAGTGGCTAAATAGAAATTTATTGTTTTAAAAATGTAAATAACAAAGCAGTATATTTTAAAATAAAACCATCACATTAGCTATGTTTTATTTAGTGTAAAAAGTGTGCTATTGTTCACCTAAATTGGTTAGTATTATAAAAAGTAATTATAATGTTGGCAAAGGAAAGATGAAAGCAAGTATAATCTGACAATTGTTATCATGAATTGAAAGGCTTGCTTTTGCCCTTGGGTCTAATAATTTCATTTTGAGGCATCTCTATTGGGAAATAATGTAAAATGCATCAACACTTATCAGAATTAAAAAATTGGAAATATGTATTTCCAACGAAGAGGGAGTGGATAGCACTCAATTATGATATATCAGTGTAATCTAATATTTTGAGGACATTTAAAATTATAATCACCATGTGTTTTAAATAGAGTTGCCGGATAAAACACAGGATGTTCAGCTGCATTTGAATTTCAGATTTTTTTAAATTTTATTTTATTTTATTATGTTATGTTAGTCACCATACAATACATCATTAGTTTTTGATGTAGTGTTCCATGATTCATTGTTTGTGCATAACACCCAGTGCTCCATGCAGTACGTGCCCTCCTTAATACCCATCACCAGGCTAACCCATCCTCCCACCCCCTCACCTCTAAAACCATCAGTTTGTTTATCAGAGTCCAAAGTCTCTCATGGTTTGTCTCCCCCTCCCATTTACCCCCTTCATTTTTCCCTTCTTTCTCGTAATGTCCTCCATGCTATTCCTATGTTCCACAAATAAGTGAAACTATATGATAATTGACTTTCTCTGCTTGACTTATTTCACTTAGCATAATCTCCTCTAGTCCCATCCATGTTAATGTAAAAGTTGGGTATCCATCCTTTCTGATGGCTGAGTAATATTCCATTGTATACATATGGACCACATCTTCTTTAGCCATTCATCTGTTGAAGGGCATCTCGTCTCTTTCCACAGTTTGGCTATTGTGGACATTGCTGCTATGAACAGTGGGGTGCATATGGCCCTTCTTTTCACTACATCTGTGTTTTTGAGGTAAATACCCAGTAGTGCAATTGCTGGGTCATAGGGTAGCTCTATTTTTAATTTTTTGAGGAAACTCCACAATGTTTTCCAAAGTGGCTGTACCAACTTGCATTCCCACCAACAGTGAATTTCAGATTAAAAAAATGAATAATTTGTTTAGTATAAGTGTGTCCTAATATTTCATGGAACATACTTAACTTTAAAAGGTATTCATTGTCTATCTGAAATTTAAATGGATCTGGGTGTTTCGTATTTTTTAGTCACTGAATCTGGCAACACTCATTTTAAAGAATCTGCAAAAAAGTACAGTTTACACCATTTAGAAGTATAAGATAAAAAATATATTAAGTGCACTCAGTTATAGGGGTTGGGGGTGAAGATATGCCTTGATAAAAGATAGTAAGGAAATACTTCAAAATCAGATCAGTGGTGGGGTTTAATTACAGATTTGTTTTTAGATTTAGTATGCTTTTTATCTTTATATTTTTCTACTACAACAAGCATGAATTAATATTTACAAGCAGAAAAAAATGTGTATATGTTTTTATAGGTTCATGTGTAATTCTATTCCACTTTTAACATTGGCAATAGCCCCGGGTTATGGGCAACGTAAGTTAGAATACTCATTGATTCCCAAATTAATATCAGACACGAAGCTCTCTCAAGTAACCCTTAGCTCCGTGGCATAAAACTGGGATTATGATTAGTACACAGCTTAAGTATCACCCACTGGCAAATTCTTCTTCATCCACCCTATCTCAATTCTCCACCACCATGCCATCAATCACCAGTGCCTCCCCATTATTCCAGAACAAACTCTCTGCCTTCTTCCACACCACTTAGCAGGGCTTCAATATGCATTTGTTGAAAAACAGAGTCAATGAATAAAGAACAGAAATAAGATCAGAAACATTAGATGGCATTTCTCATTAGGGTTAACCTGGTATATATATAGGTCCCAGTTCCATAACTTTAATGGTTTCCCAGGATTGCTTTTGCAAATACCACAGTAGAAATATATGCTCCATAAAAATGGATATAAAGAAAAATAAAGATCAGTAAAAAAATATGTCTGTAGAGAAACTTTATAGGGCTCAGGAGTCCTCAAAGATCTTTGAAAACAACAAAACTGGAAGAAAAGATTCCAAAGCATCTTACAGCTTCCAGATTTCTTCCCCCATTGGACTTCAATGTTTTCCCTCTAAAAGCTATTTCTGTGGGATCTTACCAGCCACATAGAGGATGACAGCTCTAAACCAGACTGCCTTGCTTAACACAGATTTACTTTTCATTCTGCTAGACAGTTGACCCTTGAACAACATGGGTTTGAACTGCACAGGTCCCCTTATACATGGACTTTTTCCGTAAATACAGGACAGCACTGTCAATGTATTTTTCTTCCTTATGAGTTTCTTACCATTTTCTTTTCTCTAGCTTACTTTAAGAATACAGTACATAATACATATAACGTACAAAATATGTGTTAAATGACTACATTATCAAGAAGGCTTCTGGTCAACAGTAGCCTATTAGTAGTTAAGCTTAGGGAAAATCAAAATTATATGTGGATTTTTGATTGTTGGGGATCGGCTCCCCTAACCCCTGAATTGTTCAAGGTTCAACTGTATTTTCAGTTTTTGTATGCACTTACCTTACAAATAAGAGTTACACAAACAGCAAACAAACCAAGCATGGTCTTTTCAGATCTGACTTGGAGAACAACTCTGAGGGGCTATTAAAAAGCAGGTATAAGGTGAAGGGACCTCTCAGGCATTTTTTTCCCCACATCTGCTTGTCTTAAAGCCTCTCAGCCTCCTTCTCTCTCCTTCATTATTCCTCTCTGGCCTTTTTTGATGTTTTGATAATTGAATGATGCCACCACGGGAGCACTTCTAAAGGGATAAATCAGGTGCACCTCAGGAGTTTCTGGTCCGTCCTCCTCTCTCGGGTGCCACTGGTCTCCCGCCTGCTCCACCTCATCTTCCCTCTCCTTTCTTTATTTTTCTTCACTTTGTCCTATTTTCTTACGCTTAGCTTATGTCTCACTTCTTCATCTTTAGCATTGCCTCTTTTTCTTTTATTGTGAGAAACCTCTTTATAGCTTTTGTCCCCAAGTTTCCTTTATTCTAACTCACTAAGGCAGCTCCACACTAAGAAGCAAGCAAGTGGTCCTCAAAGCGTCTATATTCTAACAGATTTAAAAGTCACTCCTTGAACTGGAAACAAGAGACTGGGAGTATTTAATAAAGGGTTATAGAACATATGCTGAGAATGCCATTATCTCTTTTGTTCTCACATGCTTTGTTTGCAACTTATTAAGCATATAAAAACAAAATACAAATCTATTGACCGTTCACTGGGTTCAAACAGCTGCAGGAGGCTCATGCATTGAACGAATTGGACACTTGAAAGAACCAAAGTGAGCACAGAACTTGAAAGGACATGTAGATATTCAAGTGTACATTGTTTGAAGAACTTTATTTTCCTCCACTCTAGATACCCCTTGACTTTTTGCAGTAAGAAACATCAGACCTGATTTTGAAGACTGAGCTCAAACTTGTTTTCTTTTTCAAGACTAATACCTTGAAACGCCATTTCAATCATGTGTGCCAGACTCCTATTTTAATATTATTTTTAATGATATGCCATAATCTTTCACTTCTGCGTTCCTTTGTACATATTCTGATCATCTGGGTGGCGCAGTCAGTTAGGTGTTGGACTACTGGTTTCAGCTCAGGTCCTGATCTCAGAGTCCTGAGATCGAGCCCCTCCTGGGGCTCTGCACTCAGTATGGAGTCTGATTAAGACTCTATCTCTCTCTACCCCCCAACTTCTCTAAAATAAATAAACAAAATCTTTAAAGTGTCTTCCCCACTGATTTTGTTTCCACTCCCAAACTTTAGACGCGTAAGTCACCAGACCTCCCCTATCACCAGCATGGCCAAGCATCCAGGCTGTGATTTTCCTTGTTAGTAATAAAAAAGAACGTTCATTGTGAAAATTTCAAACAGGATCTAAGGGATTAAATTGAAAAGGATAACTTTTGTATCCCCCTAATCCCCAATCCCACACCTCAGAGATAAAAGCAGGTAAGTTTCATGAACTTCCTTTCAACAAAATTTCTGTGCAATTAAAATCAATTAAAAGTACAAAAATCTCTTCTGGTCCATAGGACAAACATGGGATGTACTTCCCGGGCAACACATGTTGATTTTCCTTGCACTAAATGACCACAGTGTAAGGCACTGCATGCAAATACCATGCTTTGTGTGCCTTATGTAACTAGTCACCTACTAATGCACATTTTGGCTATTTCCAGCTTTTGCCATCCATCACAAACAATAGTGAATATCTTCATACACATATATTAGCATAGTGGGGGAGGGGACATGACCACACTATAAATTTGTAAAGGTGGAAGAGCTGGGTCAAAGGATATATGCATATTTTATTTTGAAAATTGTTGCCAAAATATGTTTCAAAATTAGTTTGCAATTGTCAGTGAATATGATGGCACATATTTTGTACGTCATTAATTAAAAATGCTCACACATTATCTCACACACATGCCCCATAATTTGTGCAACAAAATCTTTGTTTATCTGGTTTTTGAGGTTCTCAACATTTGCAAAGTAAGCGTCCTTGCTGAAATCTGCTTCTCTTCATTGTGTTCACTGTGATAGAACCAACAGTGCTGATTATCACCTCTTAGTTGGGACCAGAATATTACGTATTTACTTTGGAAAACAGCGTGAAAGTGTTCTCATGAGAAAGGTCAAATTTAATGAATTTATGAATATTTTTAGGACATGTAGAATGGCAGATGAATAGAGGCCCAGAAAGTAATTATTATTTGTGGGTGGGAAGGAGGGTAGAGAAGAGAAATCTATAACGATCCGTTATATTTGAAATGAATTACAGTATATAAAAATTTTAAATGCTTTTTGGAAATTGTACCATTATAATAGCCTTCTTAAAAGTATCATTCTCCTCCTCTAAGGTAGGCAACAGTTTGGAGAATTCTTCATAAAAATGGACCGGCACAGGGAAAATAAAATCCTATACACACTAATATGTACAAGAACTCAAAGGAATATCTGACACCTTGTCCCCTCATCATCCCACGTTAGGGTTTATCAACAGCCATTGACATTGGCACAAATTAATTTTCTGTTGGAGAACTGTCCTGTGCACTATAGGATGTGTACCAGCATCTCTGGTCATTGCACATCAGATGCCAGGAGCACCCCACCCAATCACAGATGTCTTCAAACACCACCAGATGTCCCCTGTGGACACATCCCTTGGAGCAGAGAAGCACTCCCCAACAGTAACATCCACCAAGCCCCAGTCAGGCTCACAGAGTTTAGGATAATGCAGAACAAAAGATCACTTGCAGAAAATTCTTCATTAAAGACAAAGAGCAAAATAAGCAAAGAAGGGTGGGGGGGGGGGGAAGCCAGAGGAAACAAAAGCAATATAAGGAGCAGAAGAAAAGTTCAAGCTATACTATGATTAATATCTTCAGAAAGATTAAGTTAGACATAGCATCCATGAAATAAATATAAGCTCTTATTTAAAAGTACAAGAACAAGACCTCTTGGTTATTACAATTACGATGCTTAAAATAAAACTTAATAGAAGGACTAAAAGGTAAAGTTGAGAGTTCTTTCAGAAAGTCACACAGAAGAGCAAATAAGTGGAAAATGGAGTAAAAAAGACAAAATTGGGGGATCTATTTAGGAAATCAAAATTCAAAAAAATAGAGGAAGTCATCAAAAAATAATACGAGAAAAGTTCTGCATGCAATGCTTGGGAATCAGAATAATATCTGGCTTTTGTAGCAAAGGAAAATAGGAGAGAAATAATGAAATGCTATCCCTTAAAATTTTGACAGAAAATAATATTTAACTAGACATTTCTAATAAGCCTAGCTATCAATCAAGCGTGATGGCAAAATGAAGACATTATCACAAATATATGTCTCAAAATTGTACCTTAAATGCACCCTGTCTTAGAAAACTTCCATTGAATAAACTTCACCAAAATGCGGGGAGATCAAATAACAAAGAATGGGAAAGAGAATCTTCAAAATCATGTTTGTTTGTTTTTAGAGATTTTATTTATTTACTTGAAAGAGAGTGAGCAAGAGAGAGACAGAGAGACAGAGAGAGCAGGGAGGGGGCAGAGGGAGAAGCAGACTCCCCGCTTCTCCAGACATGGGGCCAGATCCCAGGACTCCAGGATTATGGCCTGAGCCAAAGCTTAATCAACTGAGCCACCCAGGTGCCCCTTCAAATCATGTTTAAGGGAGTCTCCCTGATACTGAAAACTTAGGGAGCAACTTGTTCACAGTGGAAGAGGGATGAAAGGACACAAGCATGGTACAGCCAAGGGAAGACAATGGAACCAATCAGACTATTTCATGTGCTTGACCTTGGTGAGAAAGATCATGCAAGTTTGTGAGAGAGATGGGGAAGAAAACATGATCACTCTCTGTACAAAGCTAAACAAATGAAAAAAAAATTATTACCTGCAGAAAAAAAAACCAACAACACAAAGCTGTGGGAGAAATGAAATTGTTCATTACATGTCTTAGCTGTGAGCAGTATTTAAATAAACGTGGTAATGGAAACATTGACTCTTGATATTTTTTTAATTGTGACAAACATTAGAAGAATGACAGGACATATGAAAAAATATGCCCGTTGTTTCTAAGTGAGTTATAGCTTTCTCTTTAATAGCAACATCAAAGAAAGAATCAAGATAGTAGTATAAAAGCAATACTTAGGAATGTGCATAACTGCTAAATGAAATAGCTAGGTGTTAAAAGCAGATGATCTGGGAATCAGAATCTAGGATTCTGGAGAGTAGATAGGAAATTTCTCTTTTGTAAAATAAGCTTTTGGTATTTCTTTAGTTAATTCATAAAAGACAAATTGATTTTACACAATTCTGGGCAACCCCACACAAAAAGTCCGGATGCTAGTGAAACTTGATGTGTGACTTTGGACCTCCCAACCCAGACTTATTGAATTATAATTGCTAACAATTGAGCCCAAGAATCAGCATTTTTATAAAAGTTCCTCAATTGATGCTTATGCAGATTAATGTGTGGAAAAAATCATCTATGATATTCAGGTATTAAAGTCTCAGGATATAGGGGCACCTGGGTGGCTCAGTCGGTTAAGCATCTGACTCTTGATTTCAGCTCAGGTCATGATCTCAGGGTCATGAGATTGAGCCCCGTGTGGAGCTTTGTGTAGAGCACTGAGC
This sequence comes from Neomonachus schauinslandi, assembly GCF_002201575.2. Lineage (NCBI taxonomy): Eukaryota > Metazoa > Chordata > Mammalia > Carnivora > Phocidae > Neomonachus > Neomonachus schauinslandi. Next base: position 14,625,335 of record NC_058403.1, read on the forward strand.
CCGTTCCAGGCTGAGCATGGAGCCTGCTTAAGATCCTCTCTCCTCCTCTCTTCCTCTCCTTCTGCCTCCCCCCACTTGCTCATGCTCTCTCTCTCTCAAAAATAAATAAATGAATGAATGAATGAATAAATAAATAAAACAAAATAAAGTCTCAGGGTATAATTCACAAAAACAATATCAAAATAATTTTATGGTTCAATATGTGTGGAATATTTCAATACATGGATTCATATACATATATATTCAACAAAATATATATGTTGTTCATCACCATTGGAATACCGCTAGCAGATCAAATGTTAAGGTCTATGTTGCCAAAAAAAATTCACCTGCTGGGTACTTAGTTTTAACCTGTGCTTAGCATAGCACATAAATTTTCAATTCCAGACCCTGGATAGTTCTACCATAAATATAAATACTCTGCCTAAGCACCATTTGACCAATCTATCTTTACAAATAGGGGTTCATTAAAAGCATAAGACCCACATTCCTTGAATGTTTGCCTTTTGCCTTCTCTCCAATAGTCATTTCTTTGTTTCTTACAATAAACAAAGGAATATAATCACCTGTACAAAGCTGGTGATGTGAAGTCCAGCTGATATCGTGTGAATGAGGAAAGTTGTAGAAGGATGAGCAACACCACCCACACTCCATGACTTTGGGGAGCTGCATATCATGAATTTTGATCTTTAGGTTCATTTAGGCCATGGGGAGCTAATTAATTCTATTTTACTGTTCAATGATGAACAATAGATTAGATAATAAACACTGGCTAGAATGTTTTTTTCTTTAATCTCTGTTAAAAGCCTGAAATTAAAAAGAAAGGATTTTATTATAAAATGCAGGGTACACCATCATCTAAAACCAGGATTTTGGAGGGAAAAAAATCCTGAAGAAAATATCTTCATATCAAAAATAAATATGAGGCCAGTATTACCCAGACAGCAAAACCAAAGACAGTACAAAATTTAAAATAAAAAACAGTAACAAAATCTACAGAACAATATCTCTCGAAGACTTCAATGCAAAAATCCTCAACACAACCTTAGAGGGAATTCAACAAAGTGTAAAAAGAAGTATACAATATGACCAAATGGGATTTATTCCAGTTATGCAAGGCTGGTTCAATATTCACAAAGAAATGGATGTAATCCACCATATCAACAGGCTAAATAAGAAAAAGCATATAATCAAATCAATTAATGCAGAAAAAGCATTTGACAAAATCCACTACTCATTCATGATAAAAACTCTCAGCAAGTCAGGAAAAGAGAGGAATCAAATTAACTTGATAAAGAGCCAGTACAGAAAACATACAGCTGACATCTTAATGATGAAAAACTGAATGCTTTCCCTTTAAGACTGGAACAGGGAAGACCCTCCCCTCTCTCTAAGATTGTTAACATATGACTGGGAGTATGCCAGTGCCATACAGAAAAGAAGAGAAATAAGAAGACTCCAGATTGGAAAGGAAATAATAAAACTCTTGTCACTGTAGAAAATTCCAAAAAGGAATCTACCCCAAGAGGGGGAAAAAAAAAGGCTTCCCATGACTAATAAGTGAGCAAATCCAAAGGAGCAAACACCCACAAATATCTACCACATTTCAATATAGTACTAACAATGAACATACAGAACTAAAATTTTAAAAAATACCATTTATAGGGGCGCCTGGGTGGCTCAGTCGTTAAGCGTCTGCCTTCGGCTCAGGTCATGATCCCGGGGTCCTGGGATCGAGCCCCGCATCGGGCTCCCTGCTCGGCAGGAAGCCTGCTTCTCCCTCTCCCTCTCCCCCTGCTTGTGTTCCCTGTTCTTGCTGTGTCTCTCTGTCAAATAAATAAATAAAAATCTTTAAAAAAAAAAATACCATTTATAATTGCGTCAAAGAAATGAAATACTTAGCTATACACTTTGGAAAAACTTGTACAGGATCTATGCAAATGAATACAAGCAAAACTGAGGACACTGGTGTCATGTGTCCATGTCAATATCCTGGTTGTGATTGTATACCGTAGTTTTGCAAAATGTTAACATTGTAGGGAATTGCACAAAATGTACAAGAGATCTTTATATTATTTCTTACCACTGAATGTGTAACTATAATTAGCTCAATAAATTTTTCAACTAAAAAAAACAAAAACAAGACAAAAAAATTTCAATTAAAAATCAATGAGTTCAAATTTATGGATAAAAGATAAAGGATAAATATAAATTTTAATACAAGTGGCTTATAACTTATCAGATGGGAGTAGGTGGTATTTTACATGTTTCTCACCAAAATCATAACAACTTCAAGCACAACAGAATGCATACATACAAACTAAAAGTAATCATGAAAATATCTACTATGAAAACTTAACTGGTTTATACCACACAGGGAATGGTCATGTAGCCTGGCAGAACACTTGTAAAACACCATGTGTGATTCCAGAGATCACCACCTGGAGCTTCAGTCTCCTCCTCTATAAAATAAGGACTTGTTTCTATAGCAGCATTGTTCAACTCAGTGTAAAGCACAAAATTAAGTCACATATTTTAAATTTTCTAGCAGCCGTCTTGAAAGAAGTAAAAAGAAACAAGTGAGATAAATTTTATTATATGTTTTGTTAACCGATTATATCCAAAATATTATTATTTTCAATGTGTAATCATGTTAAAAATCATTATTTTTCCACTTTTTTCTATTAAGACTTCAAAATGCTTATCTTCCACTTACACCACACTCGGTTCCGACTAGCTGTATTTCAAGTGCTGAACAGCCGCATGAAGCTTGTGGTTACCATATTGGATAGTCCAGGTCTAGGTGATTTCTGAGACTCCTTTTCTCACTTTAAAATTTTAAAATTCTAAAAGATATATATCTTTAAGAGTCTAAGTTGCAATAGTTACCTACTCCCCTCCTCCAGGTCGCACTCATGTCTCAGCTACAAGCTTCACATTTAAAGCAATCAAAAACATCAAAGCTTTTGTCAAGAAGTCATTTCAATACCAAAGACCATGGGTACCCCTACTGTAGAACACCATATCTTCAACACATTTGTTGACGTAAGTTGTCCTTTGTGGTTTGCAGGGTGCTCAGGTGGAAAGGTAGTGAATCAAAGGTGGGAGCAGGGCTGGTAAGAGGGGCATAGATGTTTCCTATGAGCCAGCACTGTGTCTGCTTGGCTTTGTGTCCTTGCAGGTGGGCATTCTCATCTCTCTTATCTTGAGCCAAAAGACAGCAAGAGAGGGATCCAATTGTGCAGCTGCTTCCCCAGGTTGGCAGTGACAGCAGCAGCCTGTATCTGTGCTCAAGGCTCTCAAGCTGTAGCTGGGAGGTTTCCAGCAATCAAAGAACTTGAGTAAACAGCCTCTTATCTTCCCTGGAGTCTCTGCTGACTGGAGGGATCATTTAGACATCAACACATCTCACTTGTATCCTGTTGGTCTCTTAACAAACCCTAGCCCACAGCAAATATTAGAAGTCCTTGATTCTTATTGATTCACAACATGCCTTCATGAGACATCAAGTGACTTTCCCTTATGCACCTCACTTTCTGCCTTTGTGAATGAAGAGCAATATACAATAATCACTGCTACCTATTGAATACCCGTTGTGTGCCAGGATGAGCGATTGTGCTTTATAAATGATATCTCATTTACTTCTCACAACAACACCATGGGTTAGGTATCATTATTTTTACATTATATAAAATAGTACCAAGATATCAGAAGTTACAATAACTGTTCGAGCTCTCCCAGTCTGAGAAGAGCAGAAGCAGAATTCAAGTTCTGATCTCTGTGATGACAAAGTCCAAAACATTATGAAAGAGCACAGTAAGGCCTGGTGAGACAATAAGGTAATGTCATCAGAGAATTGGGATCTCCAGTGATGCTCCCATAATGCTGACAAATAAAAATCATCCTCTGCAGTGGCAGGCCCTGCCTTAGATGTCAGTTAGCCAAGAGCATCACTGTTGGACTTAAAGGACATTTTCTTTTCCACCTTCACAACGTGAGGGGACAGGAGAACCTTCTACACTCAACACTTCCATGGAAGACTTCCATCTTTTTACTATAATCCCTTGAGGGTGGAACAGGGCAGTGGGATATGATCCTTCACCCTTTTAGGATTTAGCTCATCTCACTCTCTTGAGCCAGTTTGGAATTGCCAAAGCTGTGGCTCTGGCCCCTTGATCCCATGGGAAGGGATGCAAAGAAGTTGTGGGTATGTCCCTCGATGACATGGGTTCTGATATTGCCAGAATGGAATAAAGGGCTTTTCTATAGAAGCAAATCTCCCTTAAGGAAAATGAGATTTGGCACCAACCAAGGGCCAGCCTCTACCCTACCTGCAGTAGGATTCGGCATGATGTGGTGTCTCATGAGACTGGCTGCTTCTCTCATGCGGCCCCGTGGCTTCTTAAACAAGTTCCTTGGAAGAACTTCATAAAGCAGTTCTGAAGGACACTGCTGCAAACTGCCCTGTTAGCTCAGAACTAAACAGTCCAGCCACAACATAGAGACCTGAGTATTTTTCTAGCAGAAATAAGAAATACCTCGGACCCCACAGAAGTGGCCCCTGGGAAGTCACTCCCTTCAGGAAGCAGAGCTCACATGGACAACTACTAGGTGTTACTATTAAGAGGCTCTGGGAAGACACTGTGAGCCCCTGACCCAGGATATGCTACTGCAAACAAGACGTGCCAGAAGGGGACCATGGACAGAGCATCATGTACAGAAGATGCCATTGTTGAAGAATGTTGCCTTTTCTGGGTCGGGAGGAGGTCATTCTCCATTATCTGCCTCTTGGGGAAAACTGAGGGATGGTTATTCAGCTGCCTTCCTTTTCTCGGAGAATTGGGGAATGATTGTCTTCACAGGACACTAGACCATAATGGACCTTTAGCAATTTGGATTTGTGGTTAGTCTTGACACAATGATTCAAATCCTAGATCTACAAGTAACCAGGTTAGATCCATAGAAAAGGAATATGTTGCAATATATAATGGTAGGATTATTATTTGTCGATTTATAATTGAAATAGCCTATTAATTTTTACTATTATTTTACTATGAAAATTGGTTCTTTTAAATTTTCAATACAAAATATGCCCTTCTAATAACACAAAAATAATTTATTATCAGAATAGAGGTCTTCTGGAAATAGCCAACATCTAATAACAAAAGATCTGATAAATGCCCAGCTAAGTCATTAAGTTGTCCTTATTTGTGTTTTAAGTCACTATTTTCATTGTTATTTCCCAGATAGATAAACTTATACAAATGTCAAGCTGTCACATTTATGTATTGTTGTAAGAGAAATTTATTGGTGATTTGGCAGGCATCCACAGAACTGACTCTTGAATTATCGCCAAATTGCAGTGGATCACTGGTTTCAGAGGTAGTGTAAAATAATGAGAAAGAACAGAGTTTTGAAGTCAGTCCCATTGTGGGAGTCCCAGCTCTGCCATTTACCATCTTGCTCATTTGTATCATCCTACTGCAAGCCACCATCTTTTTTTTGCCTGGGTCACTACAGTAACATTTGAATTGATCTCTCTGTTTCCACGTTACTACTCATCCTTTCTAATCCATTACCTTGTAGTGTTATGTTTCTGAAACTGACACAAGATTATGTACATATAACCACCAGGCATAAAGCCCTCTGATGACTTCCAATTATACTTTGAATGACAAAATTCAAAATCCTTCCCATGGTTCACATGATCTGTCCTCCACTGAGCTCTCAGCTCATCTCATAACAATCACCTTGTTTATCCATCCCATCAACATTGAGCCCCTAGAAGTTCCTCAAACACAACAATTTTTTTCCAACCACAGCCCTTAAACTTTGTCTTAGTTCTGCCCATAACACTCCCCTCGATTTCATAGCTCCCTTGGCCTCATCCTTCAGGCCCACATTCTTCTGAGATTTCTGTAAGCTCCTCCCCTCACTTCAGGAACTCCCCATTCTATTTCTTTTACCCTATTTTTATCTTTGCATGTATCATTATATGAAAATAAATTGTCACTTGATTACTGTGTAACTTTCTTCACTAGAAAGTGAGCTCCAGAGGGGCAAGTATTGCATCTGTATCTTCTACTTTCCTATCAACATGCTTACACAGTGTCTGGTCCTTAGGATGGGATAGGTAAATATTTCAGAATAGAATGATTTTCAAAATGAATGATTTTCAAGCCAGCAAAAATGCATCACTATGATCAGCCTTTATTATGTGTGTCATTTTAATTTATTTTACAAGCATTCACTGTGTGTCTACAGCATACCTGGGTCATTGCATACTTTTGAGAAGCTGTGTAACTGTCATGTAGTCATATTAAATGCCACTTCTCTGCTGCCATTTCCCTTGACCTTCAAGGTTTCCAACATAATTGGCTACCCCATTCTCTTGGACTCTCTGACACTTCATGCTAATAATTGTCCTCCTAAATCACTACTTGCACATCTCAGTCTCCTTTGCTGGTTCATTCTCCTCCATGTATTCTCTGGTTGTAGTCCAGGCATGAGCATGTGGATCTCTTATTTCCAGCTGTGTAGTCTCTCTGAATGACTTTCCCAGTCCCATGGTATTAAACACCAATCACTGCTGCTGACTTTTACTCTACAACTCAGACATGACCTCTCCCAAGAAATTCAGACTTACATAGCTAATGGCCAAGTTGACATCTCTACTTGATGTTCATGTCTAAATCAGAAACTTAACATTTCCAAGGTTTTCTCCCTAATGTGTTTCCCTACCTCTACTATTCTACACTTCACTAAATGTATCCCAAACCACCCAGTTGTTCAAGCTCAAACTTTTAGAAACTGGTCTTCATTCTCTTCCTCTTCATCCCTCACATCTAATCCATCAGAAATTCCTATTGACTCTGTGTCCAAAAATTACCCCCAGTCTCTCCATTTTTGTTTACCTCCACTACCATCCTTATCTCTTACTGGTCTCAGTATTTCAAGTCTTTCCCATATCTGTTTCCCCAGATGATCTATTATCAACCCCTAACCATGATCTTTTAAGAACACAAATTAGAGCATCTCATTTCACTTCTGAAAACCCTCCTTTGTTTGCCCATTACAGAGGGGAAAAAAAACATATACCTTATAATGGATCATCATCCTGGCCTCTGCCTACTTTTTTGACTACATGTCTCTGCTGACTACATAATTTACTTGGCCTGAGACACTGGACTTCTTTCTCATGTCAAACTTATTGTTACCTTTGGTCTAGTTATTTCCTCTGCTGGAAATCTCTTCCTTTTGCTCCTATCATCATTCAGATCTCAACTTAAATATCACTCCTTTGTAAAAGCTTTCCTTAGCTGCCCATCTGAAGTAACAAGCAGACTGTCTAGGACATCTCTGTATGTTAATTGTCTCAGTAGTGCTTATCAGTAACTGATATCATTTTCTTTTTATTTCACTACTTTATTTTGTATCTCTTTCACTCTATAGGAAAATAATTTGATGAAAGCTGAAACTTATCTTTCTCATCACTGCCTCTCAGCCCTAAAAAACAGTAAGTGGTACATCAGAGGATTCCAATTCATATTTATTTAGGTAATAACATAACATGATGTCTATGACCTTAGCCCCAGAACATAAGTCTATGTCTTAAAAAGGCTCACAGTGCCTTAAGTAGTTCATTCTCTGGTCTGTTAAGGAGACTTCAGTCTTCAAGATAATGATCTATTTTTAGCATTGAAAAATCAATTCCAAAAGTCACTTCTCTAGGAGGCCTTCCTCTGAGATGTAAATAGCTTTGCGTGAAGCATTATTTTTTTTAATTTTATTTATTTATTTGAGAGAGCACGAGAGAGAGAGTGAGAAAGAGAGAGAGAGCATGAGAGGGGGGAGGGTCAGAGGAAGAAGGAGACTCCCTGCTGAGAGGGAAGCCCAGTGCAGGACTAGATCTGAGGACACTGAGATCACAACCTGAGCTAAAGGCAGACGCTTAACTGACTGAACCACCCAGGCACCCTGGGTAAAACATTATTAAACCATAAATACCTTCATGTGCATTTCTACATCATTTAAGTAAGGCAATTTCTCAGTAAGATCTTAAAGGATTGGCCTCCTAGATTCTTGGGTATTTTTTGTTTTGCTTTTTATTTGTAGTTTCAAGTTTTTATTTAAATTCCAGTTAGTTAACATATAGTGTAATATTAATTTCACGTGCAGAGTTTAGTGATTCATTGCTTACATATAACACTCAGTGCTCATCACAACTAGTGCCCTCCTTAATACCCATCACCCATTTAGCCCATTCCCCTGCCCACCTCCCCTCCAGCAACCCTCAGCTTGTTCTCCGTAGTTAAGAGTCTGTTTTATGGGCGCCTGGGTGGCTCAGTTGGTTAAGCGACTGCCTTCGGCTCAGGTCATGATCCTGGAGTCCTGGGATCGAGTCCCGCATCGGGCTCCCTGCTCGGCAGGGAGTCTGCTTCTCCCTCTGACCCTCCCCCCTCTCATGTGCTCTCTCTCATTCTCTCTCTCTCAAATAAATAAATAAAATCTTAAAAAAAAAAGTATTAAAAAAAAAAGCTAAAAATGGGGGCGCCTGGGTGGCTCAGTCATTAAGCATCTGACTTCGGCTCAGGTCATGATCCCAGGGTCCTGGGATCGAGCCGCACATCAGGCTCCCTCCTCCGCGGGAAGCCTGCTTCTCCCTCTTCCGCTCCCCCATCTTGTGCTCTCTCCTCTCTCACTCTCTCTCTCAAATAAATAAATAAAGAGTCTGTTTTATGGTTTGCCTCTCTTTTTTAACCTCATATGTTCATCTGTTTCTTTCTTTTCTTTTTTTTTTTCATCTGTTTCACTTCTTAAATTCCACATATGAGTGAAGGGGGCTGTTAAATTTTGATCAAAGAAGAGGGAAGTGAATGATCAAGAGTGTGGGCATGGTTAAGGAAGGTTAAGCAGAGAGACATCCCTCCTGGGGTCCTTGTGTCATTATGTGCAGGATTCTGAGTGCAATTTAGATATAGAAAAAATTTTTGCTTTCAATATTTTATATATGACCTCACCTGACAATCATTCCTTCATCTTTGAAAATGACCTGTAGAGTCTTACATGATCTTCACGCATGCCTCCATTCTCCAGAAATACTTCCTATTTCTCTCTCCACTCCAAGAACCCCGAATTTCCTGTTATACCTAATCATTGCTGGCATGCTCTCTCTTCTGGACCGCTGTACTGTTCCTGCTGGCTGGAAAGCTATTCTGCCAAACGCCCTAAGTCTCACTCCCTTACCTCCACAAGGTCTTTGCTCAGAAATCACCTTCACAATGAGACTAGCCTTCACGACTCTATTTAAGATTATAAGCCCAGCCTCACCCCCAGGCACTCATTGCTACTATATATAACACTGCCTATTCCTTTTTTTTTTTTTTTTTTGCTTCTTTAATTTTTGCCTTACCATTATCATTATCTGATATGCTATATATTTTATTTATTTATTTATTTATTTATTTTAAAGATTTTATTTATTTGAGAGAGAGAGAATGAGAGACAGAGAACATGAGAGGGAGGAGAGTCAGAGGGAGAAGCAGACTCCCCGCCGAGCAGGGAGCCCGATGCGGGACTCGATCCAGGGACTCCAGGATCATGACCTGAGCCGAAGGCAGTCACTTAACTGACTGAGCCACCCAGGCGCCCACATGCTTCCATTTATTTTTTTTATTTTATTTTTTTTAAAGATTTTATTTATTTATTTGAGAGCGAGAGAATGAGAGAGAGCACACGAGAGGGGGGAGGGTCAGAGGGAGAAGCAGGCTCCCTGCCGAGCAGGGAGCCCGATGCGGGACTCGATCCCGGGACTCCAGGATCATGACCCCAGCCGAAGACAGTCGCTTAACCGACTGAGCCACCCAGGCGCCCGCATGCTTCCATTTATTTTTTTTTATTTTTTTTATTTTTTTTAAAGATTTTATTTATTCATTTGAGAGAGAGAGAATGAGAGAGAGCACACGAGAGGGGGGAGGGTCAGAGGGAGAAGCAGGCTCCCTGCTGAGCAGGGAGCCCGATGCGGGACTCGATCCAGGGACTCCAGGATCATGACCTGAGCCGAAGGCAGTCGCTTAACCAACTGAGCCACCCAGGCGCCCCTATTTTATTTATTTATTGTCTTGCTTCTCCCGTTAGAAAATAAGTTTCAGAAATGTTGCTTGATTTTACTGTATCTATTTTTCCAGTGCCTAGAAGAATGCATAGTACATAGAAGATACTCAAAACACATTTACTCAATGAACACTCACTGAATACTTCCTATCAGCTCTCTAACAGATGGGGAGAATCAGACATTTCCGTGAATCATATACAGTTGACTAAGTGAAAAGCATAATGGGGTTATTTTTTTTTTCCTCCCAAAAGCTGAGTTGGACAGATAATTAATAAAAACACAAATAAAAGTAGTAAGTAGTTCTACTACTACAATAGTTCCCAGGTGGGGGCATCTTTTCTCCCAAGGGATATTTGGTGACGTCTGAAGACATTTGTGGTTGTCACAGTAGGAGTTACTACGAGCATCTAGGGGTGGAGGCCAGAGGTACTGTGAAACATCCTAGAGGTCACAGGACAGCCCATCTAGCAAAACTAAGACTAAACAAAACCCAGACTAAGATGTCAGTCATGCAGAGTTTGAGAAATCCTGTACTGCTAGATAAATGTTAAGGCTTCTCTTGTTCTAAGTATTGAGCTTTTTTACTTGAAAGAAAGATTCATTATGGCACAAATTTTATAGTCATTTCCTTTGAACTGTTAGGGTTTTTAAAGATAATGTAAAATATTTTGCGAGTGGAAGGATGAGGAAAAGTGGTTTACTTAAACTGTTCAATGAGGCTAGAATTCCTTTTATAATAAAAAAAAAATCTTTTTACTACTTTTAAAATAGCACAAAATAGTACTTTGAGAGTGAGAAGATATGTTGATTTTATGCAAATCGTGAGGCTTTAAGATATATGATCAGCATGAATTATGTTACCAAGAGTTTTTTTCTAGATACTCTACATAGTTTATTGATAAATATGCTATATTTATCAAAGAAGCTTTATAAATTAAGAAGCACCAAAATAAATATATATTCCTACTGCAATCTCAAACCTACAGTTGAAATACAGTAATTTGACACAGTGCTAAGACTTAAAAAATAGTTCTCAAGCTGACTTAAGAAAATATTCTTTTCTATCATAAAGAAATGACATAACACTTTGTATAAAGCATTCATCAGCTGAGAAACATTTTGACAAATAATAAAATAAAATTAAAAAGTAAAGTTTCCTAAATTACTTCCATATTTATGTGAACATTCCTTCATTCACTTTAACTTCCAGGCCACATTTATTTAGTGCCTACTATGTGTCATGTAAAGAAAATATAGCATCCTACAATCCAGTAACAGAAATAAGATGAACCTACAGAGAACTAAAATACAAAATGGAAGTGTTAAGGGGCAAAAGAGGTTTAGAAAGGGGTAGCAGGAGGAGAGAAGTCTGCATAAGGCAAGTGGTTTTTAATCTAAGCTTCAGGGAATGAATAGAATTTCCACAGAAGAGGGCCTTCCTGGTAGGAGTAACAGGGATCAAAGCCTCAGTGGATGGAGGTGCCCGAAGTATGGGGATGGTTCTGTACCTGACTATTTGCATTTGTTTTGAGTGCAACATAAATGAAAAGGTGTTTTGTGGGAAAAAATTGGTTATTTAAATTAAAGAGGGTCAGATTCTTGAAGACTTTAAATGTCAAGCTGTTGGCATTCCGATAGAGATAGAAGTACTTACATGATAAGAGGTGTTAAGGAAAATCCTTGAAGAAGTAATATATAGATGAGATGATGTGAGCAGAGGCTGCAGTCAGCAAGAACAGTTGGAAACCCATCAAAAGAGTTCTCAAAAGAGGTAACCAAGGTCTGAACTGGGATGCTGACAATGGGAACAGATATATGAAACTTTGTGGAAGAAGAAACAGTTGGACTTGACAACTCTTCCACGAAGGTCAGGAGTTATGGAGAAGGGTCAAAGGTGGCTGGGATATGTCGCATGTAAGCAAGTGTGGGGGGTGATGGTAACTTTAAAAGAAACCAGGACACTAGGAATCAGGGCAGATTTGGGGAAACAGAAAATATGTTTGATTTTTAACACATTGAATTTAAAGACAGGACATTTCATCCAAATGAAGATGTCAAGACTGATGCTTCAATAGAAGCAGTTCAGAAGAGGGGCCAGCCAGCATAAAGATGCTGTTTTGGAAAGTGTTCTAGTTGCTAAGATTGCTAAAGCCACAGGATGGGTTAGTAAGCCTGACCTGCATTAGGTGCTGTATAAATGGTTTCTTTAGTTAAGTTCATAGCTCAGTAAGTTACCTATTAGATCCTTGCTTCGCAGAAGAGAAAATGTTTCCCAGGGACATTGATTAATGTGCTTGGTCACAAATGCATAATCACACAGCTGGTAAGAGGCAGAACCAGGATTCAAACTAAGATCAGCCTGATTCCTATGTTTCCACTGTGTTAAAGGAGGAGCAAAGGCAAAGAACAGGCTGATGTGTGATGTATTGGAAGATGCCAATATATAGAAAGAAGATGCTGTTCACATTTATTAATTTGTTTCTCTTCTGTCTTATTGCATTTGTAACCAAGCTGCATGGCACAAGGAATATCACTGTCATGTCTCAGAAAATCATTTGTCTTGAGCCATTATGATAGACATAGATTCATTTTTTTCATCGATCCCAAAATAAGTTAAGGGTTTGTACAAACTGACAGTTATAAAAAGTAGGAACTTTATTATTGGCATCTTCTGAATTAGTTTGTATTGAGAGGATAAATCAAATTGTGCTCTCAGGGTATGCTCTGTTAAACTAACAAATTTCATTTGGGGATACTCCCTGGTTTTGATACAAACATCGTTACTTGGTAGTTACTGTGTAACATATAGCACTCCCCTTCTTATTCCACCTTGGAATGAGCTGAGGATATGACTCGTAAGTTTGCACAAAATGAGAACAGTGCTTCCAATTCTTAATAACAGGATTTATGTGCCCACTACATTGTAGGATCGAAGCATCATCAGAGTCCAGATAGCAAGAACACAAGATGTTATAAGCACAAAGTAGGGACTCAAAAATTACTTTCATCAATAACCTTCTGGTGCCTGTGACCACATTATCCACTCCTGCTTTTAATTTGTGTGTTGTTGTGGTTGTCATTGTTGTGGTTGTTATTGTTGCTTTGAACAGGCCTAGTCAGGAAAGAGGATGCCAGAGATTGGGTCCAGGGTGTGTATGTGATTAGAACATTAGAACTGTGGCAGCATTATCTTTAACCTTGAACACCTTAAAAGGAGTTAACACACATAGCCACATATCTAAAAAAATAGAGATTTAAAAACCTACAAGCTGTTTAATTTGTATCCCTAAAGAAAAACTTTACATCTATTGAATTATGTTTATATCTGCAGGAATTAACAAGCCTTACTCAAGATCCACATACATATTCAACTCTATGACAAATGGAAGATTATTTTGATGGCAAAAGAGATTATTTAAATGTTTGAGATAGCTTTTGAGTATTTTCTATTGGCAAAAGTTAGTGAAATGGGGAAAATATTGTGATCCTTCTAAGGGTCAGTGATGGAAAGAAAACCAAAAATGAAACTACACAAAAATAAAAAGCTTCTGCACAACAAAGGAAACCAGCAACAAAATGAAAAGGCAACCTACCGAATTGGAGAAGATATTTGCAAATGACATATCAAAGAAGGGGTTAATATAAAAATATATATAAAGAACTTATACAACTCAACACACACACACACACACACGCACCACAAATAATCTGATTTTTAAATGACACTGGATCTGAAAATACATTTTTCCAAAGAAGACACAGATGGCCTACAGACACATGAAGAGATTCTCAACTTCACTAATCATTAGGAAAATGCAAATCAAAACACTAAGATATCACTTTATACCAGTCACAATGACTAGTATAAAAAAGGCAAGAAATAACAAGTGTTGGCAAGGATGCGGAGAAAATGGAACCCTGTGCACTGTTGGTGGGAATGCAAACTGGTGCAGCCACGCTGAGAAACAGTATGGAGTTTCCTCAAAAAATTAGAAGTGGAAATACCATATGATCCAGTAATTCCACTACTGTTATTTTCCCAAAGAAAACAAAAAACACTAATTCCGAAAGATATATGTATGCCATGTTTATCTTGGCTATTGTAAACAATGCCCAAGTGTCCATCGCTAGATGAATGGATAAAGTAGATACACACACACACACACTCACACACACACATAATGGAATATTACTTAGCTGTAAAAAGGAATGAAATCTTGCCTTTGAGACAACATGGGTGGACCTAGAAGATATTATAAGTGAAATAAGTCAGACAGAGAAAGACAAATACCATATGATTTCACTTATATGTGAAATCAAAAAACAAAACAAAACAAAACAAACAAAAAAGAAACAGACCCATAAATACAGAAAACTGGTGGTTGCCTGACAGAAAGGGATTTGGGGGATGGGTAAAATGAGTGAGGGGAAGTAGGAGGAACAGGCTTCCAGCTATGGGATGAATAAGGCATGGGGATGAAAAGCACAGCATAAGGAATATAGTCAATAGTATTGTAATAGCCTTGCATTGTTACATACGGTAGCTACACTGTAGTGAACATAGCGTAACATATAGAGATGTTTAATCACTACATTGTACAACCTGAAACTAATATAACATTGTGTGTCAACTATAATAAAAAAGGAACCAAAAAGAGCAGGCATAAGCTTCATGGGAATACACTCTTTTATGATTTATACATTTTCTACACACTAAAAATGTTTCTGTTGGGGCCAGCTGTTGTCTCAGTCCACTCCAGTATACTGGTTAATAGAGAGCATCTGCAATAGCCTGGGCAATCTGCTGTTTGGTCAGGTATTTCTCCCTTCCAGGCACTAGAGGGCACTAGAAGGTGTGGAGACCAGAGGAGTAAGCTCCTCCACATTTTCCACCTTCATCATAGCTTCTATCATAATTAACACCTGCAGAACACTCCGGTAGCTTTCTCAACATGTGCTTGAAATGTACAAGCTTTTAAGAGCCCGCCTTTTTACTCACCTTGAATTTAATGCACATTGTCTCATTAGAGGTAGGTTGAGAAATTGAAGTCAGGGAGGTAAGTAAGGAGAAGGGAGCAAAAACCACATAGACACATAGTCTTTCATCAAGAAAAAAACATTGCCAAAAACAAACAGCCTATTTTTAATAGTCTTACCCCTTCCTTTCATTACCCCATACGTATCTTCTTCACAATGACATATAAAACTATGCTTGATACTCTAAGGAAGAATGGGCACATGAACCAAGAGTTTTGATATGACAAACAAAGCAACAGTACAATGAGTTTAAAACAGAGGATTTTGTATTTAGGAGCTTTTCCCATATTGATAGATGCTTGACTGGTTTTATCTCATCATCAACCTTGGAAGCTATTAGCAAAGGAGATTGCCATTTACCATCTGTGATGTCCTGACAATAACTTAATATTGTTCTGAAGGTTTAATTCAAATTGATTTAATTCTGCAAACATTTATTAATCTCATAAATGCTTGGTCCCATACTAGAGGTTAGGGGATACCAAGATGAACAATATAAAATTGGTTTGTTGTTTTGTTTTGTTTTGCTTTTTACTTCAAAGGACTTAAAGCTTTATAAAAATGGTAAGACAGGTATATTAGAAAGTATAACACAGAGCAGAACGTAAGAAAATTTATAAACAAAGTGCTCATTCATTCATTCACGTATTCAGTAAATGTACGTACACTGATTAAAACAATAGATTTGGGTCTTGTTCTATCTTCATAGAATTGTCAGTCATTTGGGGAAAAGACAAGAGACAAATAAGATAAACAATCCTTTGCCATACAAGGAGGTTCTGAAAATCTGTCCTAAAAGGGTGGGGGAAGAAAAATTTTCATAGGATCTCTCAGTATAGGAGCAACACATTCTAACGAGAAGGGAAAGAGCATTCTAGATACATTAAACAGCTAACGTGAAGGTCCTAAAAGAGGAAAGAGCTTAGCATATTAAAGGAACCCAAAGAAGACCAGCAGGCTGGAGTATAATAAATGGTATGCAGAGAACCAGGTTATATGGATCCTTGCAGATGACAGCAGGGGCTGAAAAACAGAGCACATCTAGCCACAGGGAACAAAAAGGCTTCATAAAGAAGATTCTTATTTGAGAAAGATGAATATGATTTTGATAAGCATGAGAGTGGAAAGCAGGACTTCTGAATAAAAGCAATTCTATGAACTTCATGTCTGTTTTGGACCCTAACAAGTGCAGGGTAAAGCTCTGGCACTTGAGTAGTAGGCTGGAAGCACAGGTTGGAACACATTATAGAGAACACGGAAAAATTAATGGTTCATTAGGAGAATGAGGGGATCACAGACAGTATTACTGTTGAGGAGTGATACTGTGTAGTTCTGGTTCAGGAAGTCTAATTTGGCAGCAGCATGTGTTATATACTGAAAGAGATGGAAAAAGAATTTAGAGGGAGTCCCTAAAATCTACAATGATAGTCCGTGAACAGGGCATTAGAGTCTTAGGGTGATAGCAGTGGAATGAGGAAGAAGGACAGAGATGATCACTGCCAAGGCAAATTGGAATCTAATTGATTGTGAGGATCAAGATAGAAGGAAAAGACAAAGAAAACTCGAATTTAATCTTGGGTAACTGAGAGAATATTAATGTTCCTACTGGTTAGTTATGGCTAAGCAGCATGCTGGTGAATTCCATGTGTGAGAGAGAGTGAGAGGAGAAAAAAAGAGAGAGAGAGAGAATTGGGAACTGAATAAACAAAACCAAATAATTGGGAAGGATCATAGCAATACTATAAGGATGGTCATACAGCTCTTGAAGCCATTATCCAGTATCCAGATTGCAGTGATGGAAAAATGGAAGTTCAGCTAAAGAGCAAATTATTGAGGATAAGATGGTATGTTGTTTTCGAAGAGGTTTGATTTGAGATAATAATAGAAAGACAACAAGCCATTGCAATGCACACAGAGAGTTTCAGAGAGACCAAGCCCAGAAATAAGTAATTTGGGAGTATTCTGTATAGGAGCAATAGTTGAAGTGCTGAGAGAGAATGTGTGGAAGAAGGACAAGATGACATGAGAAATGAAGAAAGGGAAAAGGGAAAGGATGGGGAAAAATAACAAAAAGGACAATGAGAGTGAAGAGCAGAAAGAGGGCTAAGAATTACACCTTTTGAAATTCCTAAGATTATGAAGAATTTTTAAAAAGCGATTTATTAAAGGAGAGACAGAAGGAGAAAATAGAAAAACAGAATGAAGAAGAGGCAGTAAAATCAAAAAAGAGTATTAAGGAGAAAATAGGACTTCAATTACACAAAGTAACACCTTTATGCCACACTTTTATTAAAAAATTTTTCAAAAAATATTTAAATATATATAATTTAAATATAGATATATGTATATAGAGAAAACGGATGGGAAAAAGCATTTCATTATGAAGGAAACAAGAAAATACAAGGAAATAGTTATAACCCCAATCCAGAAACTATAAAGAATATTTGTCAAATACCATCAAATCTGAACCAAAATGAAGGAGGATGGCAAGAAGAAAAGCATACTTTCTCAGTCTTTAAGCAGCACACGGATTTCCCTGTAAATAAAATGTGTGCCACATTCTTGTAAAGTCCTGCTCTGGTTTCGATTAAAGCAAGAGTATATAAGATAGGTTGCAGAAAGGGGCACCTGGGTGGCTCAGTTGGTTAAGCACCTGCCTTCAGCTCAGGTCATGATCCTGGGGGTCCTGGGAACTGGGATGACCCAGCACTGCTCAGCCGGAGTGTGCTTCTCCCTCTGCCCCTCCTCCCCCACCCCCAGCTCATGCTCATTCTCTCTCTCTCTCAAATACATAAAGAAAATCTTAAAAAAAAAAAAAGGTTGCAGAAAAACAAAATGGGGAATGTCCTCAGTGAACCTCGGCCCCACTTTGCAAATGACAGAAGACAAATGTGCGAAGGAAGTTAATGTGTCTTCCACTTCAGCCAAGAAGGAGGAGGGGGCCCAGGGGCAAAGAAAACTGAAGGACGGAAAGGAAAGCAATTAGTGAGTCTTAAAAATTACAAGCCAGGAGGCTGTGAATCAAGGGACTTTAAGCCACACCTTTTTGAAAGAATAAGAGAGAGATGCTCCCCTGAGACAAGGCAGGGAACAAGGCTACAGAGAGGGTTTCCAGGCTACAACCTGGAGCAAGACTCCAGTGTGCTCACTCTCTTCCTATCTCACTGCCCCTTCTCACACAATTCCTCAACAAACTACTAACCTTATGGAAAAAGGAAAAATAATCTGAAAGGATCCAGTGTGGAACATAGGTGCACACAGTGCAGAGAAATAAAAAGAGAAAAATAAAAATCAGCAAAAGACAAGTGAGAACAAATACGTCAAGAAAAAAAAATCAAAAAAGATTTTAGACAACTCTTCATTTTCTCCAGTAAATTGTGGACAGGATGATTTCCTGAGGAAAGGGGCAAGCATGATGTAAAGAGGAGAGAAAAGCAAGCAAATCAGAGATTAAAAAAAAGGAGGGGGGATGAGTTAATGTAACTAGCAAGGGAATGAAAGAGTAGCATGAATGTTTTAGAGAAAACAAGCCACATTAGAGTAGCCAAGCAGAACTAACAGAAATGAGAACCATAGAAACATGGTGGACAGGCTTAAGAAATCTCACAAAACAAAATGGAAAAGAAAGGTTCTTTTTAAATGATCACAAAAAAGGTGACAGATACAGAAGACAGAAAAAGATATTCAACATATGTTTTGCTCCATTAGTATTCCTCGAAAAGAGATCACAAGTACAGGAGTAAAATTTCCAAGAATATAAGGGGGAAAATGTTTTCCTGAAATAAAGCAACAATCATTCTAGGCAAGCACGCCAAGTCCCTGGAAAAAAAATTAGAAGAGTACAGTCAACTTTAAAATATCCTAGTAAAGTTACTTAATCTTTTTTTTTTTTTTTTTAGATTTTATTAATTTATTTGAGTGAGAGAGAGGGAGCCAGCATGAGCCTGGGAAGGGGAAGGGGCAGAGGGAGAGAGAGAAGCAGGCTCCTGGCTGAACAAGGAGCCCGATGCAGGTCTCGATCCCAAGACCCTGGGATCATGACCTGAGCCAAATGCAGACACAACTGACTGAGCCACCCAGGCACCCCATCTTTTTTTAAGACTTTATTTTAAAGTGATCTCTATATCCAACATGGGACTCAAACTTACAACCCCGAAATCGAGTCTCATGCCCTACCGACTGATCCAGCCAGGCACCCCAAAGTTATTTAATCTTAAAGATAAAGAAAATCTTTACATGAACATGAGGAAAGAATAACATGTGTCCTTTGACTTCTCCTTCCTAACACTCTGTGTCTGAAGACAGTGGGTAATTTTAAAAGTAAGAGAAAGACTAGTATTGCTATCAAGTATAGACATGTATTCTGGATCATGCAAGAACTCAGCCCCTCCCTAGAAAAATTTGCTTGATAAAAACATCCAGCCAAAGAATAGGTAAATCAAAATAAAGACCTAGGGAATTGAAAAATTATAGTAAAAAGCCTAGTTGTCAGCATTGAATCTTTTAATACTAGCACAGATCAATCAACCTGTAATTAAAAAAAAAAAAAACTCATTTAAGGGAATACTATGTAAATGTTATAAACTTAAATAATGTGAAAGTAAGGATATAATTCACCAACATGGGCAGGTGGCAAAATAAAGGAGGTGGG
Source organism: Neomonachus schauinslandi (assembly GCF_002201575.2). Taxonomy (NCBI): domain Eukaryota; kingdom Metazoa; phylum Chordata; class Mammalia; order Carnivora; family Phocidae; genus Neomonachus; species Neomonachus schauinslandi. The sequence continues at coordinate 14,645,137 of NC_058403.1, forward strand.
AAGACATGTAAGTACACTCACGGCTGCTTCTTTGCAGGAACAAGGGACACCATAGTTAATGATTCTTCTGGATAGCATCACGAGATACTCTCTGAAGTTGAAATCTATAGTTAAAAATCCATAATGATCCCAATATTCATGTTTCTTATTACATTCCCCTTAAATCTAGAGCGACTTTCAGTAATTAACTTGTTTTGAAAATAATTCCTTTAGTTTCACTTCAGCATCTTTCCCTTAAAGGCATTGAAATTTAAACTTAGTAGATGTTTAAAGAAGAGTATGTGCCAAATCACTGATCCAGAGTTGAGGCCTGAGGAAGTTCCTCATCACTGAATGCAGACCCCAGCTGAGGGGTTAATATTGACCTTCAGGTTTCAGCGCTACTGGGTATGAGCTGATGTCAGGTATTTGGTAGCATTGACCAAATAGTCTGAGAACTGTAAGAATATATTACATTCAAGTGTAAAACAAATTAGGACTCTGGATCTTTCAAGTTTTAAGAAAACAATCCATATTTATAGGAAATAAAATTAAATGAAACAAAAGAAAAAAACCGGAATGACAGAAATGTCTATTAGAGCAAACATAAACTACTGAGTGTTTACTCCTGAGGGGCTGTGCCTTTCAAAATGGCATAATGACAACTCCCATTGTCACTCTGCTGTCAGAAAATGACAGTTGCCTGGATCGGCTCTACTCCCAATGCACGGACTATCATAGAGCGAAAACTTGGATGTGACATAACCAACTTCCTGGCCTACAACCAGGAGTCTGTGGGGACTGAAGCAGTCAAAAGGAAGAATCATCACTCCAGAAGGAGTGAGCATATACATTTAAATCAGTAGCAAAGCAGAGCTCTGTTAATGAAGGAAGAAGAGCTGGTTCCAAATTATCTCCCTTAGTTAGTCACCTTCCCCAACCCCGACAAATGAATTAATTTATAGGTCTATTTCTGCTAAATTAAAATCCATCTATCTTCTCTTGGGATTTTCTTCTCCTATAAAAATAGGGGCTTCTCTTTCCCAGCCGTCCTCTGAAGCTTGCAGCAGGAACCAGAATTCTAAAATAAGAAAACCTTTAAAACATCGGGTCCATATCTTACACATAAGAAAAATATCTAATGCTTCTCACGTAAAAAAAAAAAATCTTATTTTGAATAGATTTCAAAATATTGGCAAAATTAGAGTTACATAAGCATCAAACCTTAGGACCCTATGTATATGTTGCTTGATATTTTTCAAAACACCCATTTGGTCTTCACTACAGATACTAATAGATCTAGTTTTTGAAAAAAAATCAAAGGAAAAAAAAACCCTAAGTCCTCCAAAGGTCAAATTACAGTGGAAACAGAACTAGATTGGACTCAGGGGTCCTGATTCAGATTCTGAGTGTGTACCACTCGTTTGAGCTGTAAACATCATTACCTTGCATGCCTAGAGAGCTTCAGTGTCCCCTCTCATGAACCAATCCAACAAATCCTTTAAATGTGATACTTTGGCAACAAGAATGTACTCAGAAGAAACTATTCAATGATTCATTTTTATATTCTGTGGATATGTATTGTGCCCTATTACATACATGACACTCATAAAGCTAGGGAGCTCAAGAACCGGAGATACAGATGAAAAGAGGGAAGTAAACAAATAATTGGAATGTAAGGTCAAAACATATAATATGAAACATGTGCTTAAATCTCTTTTGATATACCATCTCCCGACACCAGTGTTCTAAAATCGGTCATTAAATGAGATACAGGATCTCCAGAGAAAGGGTCACCTAAGAAGTGAATTTAAGAAGGTCTTAAATTGTACGTGAAATACAGCATTCCTGCTGTATTCGATGCCACAATATTAAGATTCCTGCCACGTAGTAAGGTACATTGCAAAGATAAAGTTTTTAATATAATAATGATATAAAAAGTTAACATTGGGGTGCCTGGGTGGCTCAGTCGGTTAAGCATCTGACTCTTGATTTCAGCTCAGGTCATGATCTCAGGGTTGTGAGATCGAGCCCCAAGTCTGGCTCCATGCTCAGTGGGGAGCCTGCTAAAGATTCTCTCCCTCCCTCTCCCTCTGCCCCTCCCCACCACTCACGCTCACTCTCTAAATAAATACATAAATAAGAAAATAAGAAAATAAAAAGTTAACATTGACTTGTCCATCACACACTTTTGAGATATTACTGCCCAATCTTTGCCCTCCTCCTCTTGATTATAATGCTGGGAGGTAATGAACTTTTACCATTGGAAATGATTCCCCTACCATGGTCAAAAAAAAAAAAAAAAATATATATATATATACACACACACACAAATATATATGTGTGTATATATATATATATTTAAAATCTAAGTACCACCCTGCTAAATATCAAATATGAAATCTTTCTTCTGAAATTTACAGTCTTGCATGACTCCCTGAAAATGTGCACCAAAACTTTTGAAAATTTCTAGTAAGCTACCAGAATTTGAAGTATACTCACGTGTATCTAGCAGAGCAACCCTTCCTTCTCTTTCTTTCACCATTTCTAACTTCACTCTATGCTCCTAAGAAGATGGAACATAAGTATCCTTTGTAACAAATACTTCATTTTCTTGTTCTCAACACACTTTCAAATCACCGTGAACATAAACAGAAATAGAGAGGTAAACTGTATTACATTTCTGGTTATGTCCTTTCTGGACCATCAACCAAAACCCAAAGATACATAATCTCTTGAATACTCACTTTGGAAAGCAAACAGTGGTCTGGATAATCCAAAAGAGTGGATTTATCAAGATTATTTGTAACTGGCTTTGTAATGCATTACATGTTTTTGGCAGATCAGACTGTTACATTTGCTAAAACAAAGCACATAGAAAAAAAGGATTGACTGGAGGTTTAGAACATCTTATGATAATTCACCCAGAAATAATAAAAATTTGATCATATGATACAGAGTCAATTAGTAGGAAGAAGTGAGCCTGAGAATCAATCAAATGTATTTATACGGAACTGAGTGTTGCTTATTTTGTAGTAGGAGTAAGGGTAGGCATTTGGGATGAGGTAACTGATCTAAGAAACTATCAACTTTATTTCCAGGAAAAGCTTCCAAGAGAAAAGGGTCGTAAAAAAAAAAACAAGGAATGTTAGGATAAACAGAAGTTTGTTGAACCTGTAGGTAGAAATCAGTATATAGCTTGTCCATCTTGTTGTGGTCATGATGGCACAGTTCTAGTGCAGAGAATGGCATGGAGAAAGACCTGAGTCATCAGAGGTGAGATACATCTAATAAGGACTCATTGTGGTTTCACCTGTGAATGGTTTCTATCCCTTTGTGGGTTCTGGCCCTGTGTGGACCTGTTAACTCTATTATGGCCAAGATGGAATCATTATTCTATTTCAAAGAAGGTGGGGCAATCGACAGATGAATGGATGAAGAAGATGTGGTATATATATACAATGGAATATTATGCAGCCATCAAAAGGAATGAGATCTTGCCATTTGCAACGACGTGGATGGAACTGGAGGGTGTTATGCTGAGCGAAATAAGTCAAACAGAGAAAGACATGTATCATATGACCTCACTGATATGAGGAATTCTTAATCGCAGGAAACAAACTGAGGGGTGCTGGAGTGGGGGGTGGGGTGGGAGGGATGCAGTGACTGGGTGGTAGACACTGGGGAGGGTATGTGCTCTGGTAAGCACTGTGAATTGTGCAAGACTGTTGAATCTCAGATCTGTACCTCTGAAACAAATAATGCAATATATGTTAAGAAAAAAAAAAAGAAGAAGAAGAAGAAGAAGGTAGCAGGAGGGGAAGAATGAAGGGGGGAAATCGGAGGGGTAGACGAACCATGAGAGACGATGGACTCTGAAAAACAAACTGAGGGTTCTAGAGGGGGGGGGGTGGGAGGATGGGTTAGCCTGATGATGGGTATTAAGGAGGGCACGTACTGAATGGAGCACTGGGTGTTATGCACAAACAATGAATCATGGAACACTACATCTAAAACTAATGATGTAATGTATGGGGATAATATAAGAATAAAAAAATTAAAAAAAAAAAAAGAAGGTGGGGCAAAAGAATGAACAGGGCACTCGCATTTATTATCTCTATTGGAGGGATAACGACTTCACTCCTGAGAAGGTTTCGGAAATACTATCCTCGCATCAGAAGCAGTATGCCATCCTCAGGTGGAAATTAAAGTAATTATGAAACATTCAAAAATCTCTGCCACAAAATCTAAAATCACAGTATTTGTCACAAACAGAAAGAAGCAATGCACAAGCTTATATAATTTTGATGTACACTGCGAAATTTGGAAGCATTCCATTGGTTAACAGTTTATTTCTGCTGAGTTCGGTTAAGGACTCATTGATTTTCAATTGCCAGTGGAAAGTCACTGTCATCATCAAGTTAAATATAACTCATTGTCCAATTTGTGGTAGGATACGTATTAAACAATTTCATAAAAATTAATATGTACTTGATATCACTTTCTTATTTGCTTATACAAGTAAATAAAAGAAATGAGAAGGCAAATACTGTATATGCTTTCACTAGATAGCTAAGCAATGCCAAACCATCCAGATGTAAAGTTAAGTTCAGTCAACCAATATAATCAGGCGTTTACTAAGTCCTATCCTCTTCCCATTTATTTGCCAAGCCAAATCTCCTGTCTATGTGTTTCCAGCTGGTATGTGTATTTTATAAAATTGTGGCTGTCAAGGTGGCTGTGTTTGCGAGCTGTTTTCTATAGTGCATTACTTTTAGACTCAGCCTTAAGCTTTCTTGTTCTACATTGAGAGTCGTCTTGATATTTCAGCAAGAGAATACTAGAAAATGTCATTAAGTGTTCAGACACAGTGTAAAACATATTATTTTGAGTCGAAACAATTGCTGAATTTATTTTGCACGAAATCACTGTTTCACCACTGTTAGCCGCTTGTCAAACCTGAGCCATCCTCTGCATGACTGTTCTGAAATGATAGTTTCTATAGGCTAGGTAGTGATTCCTCAAGTCAATTGCAAGGATCTCCTTAGAAAGTGAATCTCAGGAATTCCAGTTGGTTAAATAGCTATGATTGTGCCTTATCCACCTGCTGTTTCAGAGAGTCTCAAAAGACGATATAATAGGAAAAAAATCATACACAAAAGAAAAGGCTATTTATAGACTTGAAACTCAAACTGTCCCTTCTGATGTCTTTCTGGAAGGTGAAATGGCAAGGGGTGATTTCTTTTAGAAGGATCTGGCTAACAAAAGTATTAATATTCTTGAACACTTTGAGACTTCACATCCCCTTTCCTAAAAGTCATGTTTGCATTGCTGGTGAGGTATATCTTCTGACCTCTTTTTTTTTCCTTTTCTTCTCTTAAATGGTGAGTTAGATATAGGACAGAGATGAAAGCATATTCCCCCAAATCACAGAATCATCTCGCCTCAAGGCTGGAAAGGGACATTGACTCCTGAAGTCTAATGCTACATTCTTATTCTCCAGCTCCCACGCCACAGCATCTGGAAGTCTGGCCGGTCCTTCCAAGGAAAGAAAGCCCACCATTGAAGAGCTTCTTGATAATGTCAGAATTGGCCTTTTCTAAGGGTCCACCAATTCATCTTAATTTGAACATTTGGGACTGCATAAAATAGCCTAACTTCTCTTCCACATGAAAACTTCTCATGTAAGTGAGGCCCAATAAAACCTGCCCTGCCACCAGAAAGATTAGCTTTCTTCATACCAGATATTCCCAGTATCACTAACTATTCCTCATTAAGATGTGGTATGGAGTTCTATACTAGTTGCCTTCCCTACAAATTTACTCTAAATTCTTCTTGAAATGAAAGATACAGAGTATATATAACTTTATTCCAGACAGGATCTGAGCAAATAAACTTCCCACTTACTAGACAGGGATCTTTGCATTTGTCTCCAGAACATCTCACTGGTAATTCATACGAAATTTACGCCCCACCCAAATCCCTAAGGCATACAATGCTTCCAGCAAGCCTCATCTTTTCCCTTCTGTAATTGTCTTCTTTCTTTTTTAACCCAAGAATAACATCTCACAATTATCACTGAAATTACATTCAGATACAGACCATTCATATTGTCTACCAAAAATTTTTGGATCCAGATTCTTTTATCTCATCTTATCTGCAAGTTTTACAATTATTTTTGCTTAACTTCATGAATGGTCTTGAATCACAGCCACTACTGGGTTTTTACCCAAACAAAACAAAAACAATAACTCAAAAAAATATATATGTATATATATATATATGTCCCTATGTTTATTGCAGCATTATTTACAACAGCCAAGATATGGAAGCTGCCCAAATGTCCATCAATAGATGAACGGATAAAGAAGATGTGGTGTGTATATGTACACATATGTACATATGAATACACACATATGTACACATATATATTATGGAATATTCATCAACCATAAAAAAGGATATGATCTTGCCATATGTGGCAACATGGATGGACCTAGCGGTTATTAGCTAAGTGAAAGAGGCCAAAGACAAATACCATGTGATTTCACTTATATGTGGACTCTAAAAAAAAAATCAAATGGTTAAAAAACCAAAAAGCAGAAGAACAAACTGATCATTTTCAGAGGGGAGGGGGGATGGGCAAAATGGATGAAGGGGAGTGGGAGGTACCGGCTTGCAGTTATGGAATGAATAAATCATGGGAATAAAAGGTGCAGCATAGGGAAATAGTCAATGATGGTATAATAGCATCACATGGCGGTAGGTGGTAGATACACTTATGGTGAACATAGCAGAATATATGGGCTTGCTGAATCACTAGGCTGTATACCTGAAATTGATAGAGCATCATGTGTCAACCCATACTCAATTTTTTACAGTGGTTTTACCAGTTATAAATGCAATAAACAAAAGCACAACCAGAAAATTCTCTATCGTACAATATTGATCCACTAATTTGTGTTCTCCATGTACAGTGGCCTAACTTGTTTAATGATTTGCCTAAACACGTTTTTTTCATCTTATTCACATTATAGTGGGAAAGTATGCCATATTCCCTTTATATCATTTAAATGCTGTCAACTAAATCTTTGTGATCTGTGCACTTCATACTTCTGACAAGAAGAAGATAAGCCTCATTTTCATGTTGTTTTTTTTTTTTTAAATCAGGCAAACGATGCCAGATCTTTGTAATAATTGTCTCATCTTAAGATATCACAGGGCACTCCCTTAATAATCAATTCTTAGAACCTTTATTGTCCTCAAGCTCAAACTCAGTGCTCTGGTTTGTAAAATCCACATTATGCTGTTGGAAACTAGGGAGCAATTTGCCTTTCTACAGCCTTCTGATACCTCTAACATTTGCTGTTTCTCGAGTAGTTTTGTAGTTCCGAAGGTCTTCCAGTGCCCTGGGATTTAACCCCAATAAGCCAGTAGCCAGAACTCCTGAGAGCAGCACAGCGGTGTATGTGTGTGTGTTGGGGGGCAAGAATCCACTTAGAACTTTTGAACCTATCCTGGATTTGAGTTTCCACTTACAAATAACTGTTTTCCCTTTGATTCTGTTTTTCAACACAAACAAAAGAGAAGCTAAATGGCTGTGGAGGGATCTCTTTTTTTCCTTTGTGATATCCATGTTCATTGCACCACCACCAAGTTCTTCAGAGGGCCGTGGTGCTAGTCAGATTTTGAAACACAAAACTATCCTCTTGGTTATCCAACTCAGTTTTTGCAGTCCTCAACGGTTAGAAATCTGACTTTCTGACACCCTTCCATGAGTCTCTAAATTCTAATTCACCCTTGGATCCTAGGGCTTCTCTTTCCCTATTATGCATAGGATGAGGTCTCAGTGTCTGAGTTCTTTGAATAGATCTTCGCAAAAATGCTGGTTACTTTAAGAGGTTCTCCCTTTTTTTCTTCATTTAGGAACATACAGACAAATTTCACTTTTTAACCTCTTGAACCATCTTCCTTTCCAGAATCCAATAGTATGTAATCAAACATACTCTTCTGAAAATTTTAAATTTGCCTTCCTAGGCAGAATATTGGAAGGGAGATACTAGTTTTCCCAAAATTATGAGGTTCCTTGGGGTAAAGTATCGAATATTGCTTTTTCTCCCCATATTCAGGGCATCAGAGGCCATACTGTCTATGGCTACTGTATTTTTTTCTTGCAGCTACCACTGATGTGGAGCAGTTCTACTGTGTACTATATACTCTTTGCTGTTTTGCTGTTCTAAATCTTATTCCCATGGTGAGTTTGCCTTTAAGTTTGACTTAATGATAAACAAGTTAATTTTCTTTTTTTTTATTCTTTATGGATACTGAAATATTTAGATTTAAATATATGTCCAGGAGGAAGGCTGACTCAGAAAAAAAGACGCAATACATAGGGAAAGTTGTCTGATTTCCCAGGTCTCCCCATGCTGTTGCTTGCCCCACCTCAGTGGAAGCACTGTTTTCTAGTTTCTCAGTTCTCTCATAGTCTTGCCTCCTGTGACTCCAACTAAATATAATTACATATTTATTTCTTTATTTATAATGAGGTGTAAATACCTGGAAGTTACTCTCCCTTAGATATATCTACGTTAATAAGCATCAGGTGTTAGGAAACACTGCTGACTAGTGGGAGGGCAGATGGCAAGTTCAACATCAATCACTCATTTATTCCTTCACCCTACAAACATCTATTGAGCCCTTTCTATGTTCCAGGCCGGGGCCAGGCACAGATATATGAGGTCTTTCCCTAACCTCCTGGAGCTTTCCTTCTAGGAAGGAAGGAAGATACCAGGAAATATGAGATGTACACATCAGGGATTTTAAAGTCAGAAGGGTAATTTTGAATTACAGTTCCAAGTTAGCCAGCCAAAAAATTAGAGAAAGAGCATCCCATGTCTAAAAACATGTGAGAAGAGTATAAAATAACATTTCGGGTTTGGAAGATTGCAGGTTTTAAGGTGTGCTTAAACGGTCCCAACTTGCCAAAGTGAGTAGAGACGGAACAGGTGCTAGATTATGAGGAAATTTATGTCTAAGGTAAAACTTTAGATTTTATATCTAAAAGTATGGGCAATTTTGAAAGTAAAATTTTCTGAGGTCCTTGAAACAAAAGTACATGAAGTTTATTTTATTTCTTTTCTATACCCCCATCTGTCACACTCTCCCAGGGATCATCCAGCACCAGGTAAATTCCAAAAGAAGATAACTGAGCTTTATGTCTTCTCTATTACCAATATAATTACTGCTTTTTTAGGCATGGGGAAAAAGGTATGTACGCATGACTAGGGGGTTAGCATAACATTTGTCTTATTGCCCATATTATGAGATTTAGTGAGTGTCTGCAAACATCTGTGTAAAGATCTCTATATGGATACAGACATAGATATATATGCATTATTTAGCTACTTACATATACTTATCACAGTTTCATGTTTATAAACTTATGCTTCACATGCAACCATGGCAAATCAGGGCAGGTCTTATTTTTCATCCGAATCTAGCAGATACTTTATGATTTAATATGTCTTACTATAACTATCATAATAATCATTCCACTGTACATAGGGGCTTTTCATAAAGCAGATTAAACTGGCCAGGAAAAAAATAATAGAAGCTGTACTGCATAGAAACAACCTAAAATTAACATCTGCAAATAAGCCAGGGCACACGTGTCTGTCTGCATGTTTCACAATCATTCCTAGAGATTGATCATCTGACTTCGTACTTTTACACGGCCATCTTTTCCCTGCCTGGCCCTGAAAGCATGTTATTTCTTGCGATTGGTTCTTCCATTGTATTAAAGACAAGGAAATATTACAATTCTCTCTTAAATTTCCCAGCTTCAGTTCAATTTCCTGCTGGTTGGCTTCCTGCTTTTATTTGTAAGAAATTACACTCTACAAAGGGCAGTGCATTGGGGATCTGACATGACGATGCATGGCAACAGAACTGTGGGCGGCAGCTTGCCAGGGCTGTGAAGGGTGAGACATGCTAATGCTTTCAATGGGCTAGTCTCTCCCACAGATTTCTTTCACAACAGGTGCTGGCTGCCATGAAGTGTGGCAGGAACAAACATTCACGTGCTTTGGGGAAACCCATCTGCTGTTAAGGAACAGGTTACTGAGTCAGAATTATGTAATCAAATGGGACCCCCGTCACCAGATAATTGCTAGCTTTGGATGGAGCTTTTTAGAAATGAGGGTAAGACCGGTGAAGAAGTAAACAGAAAAGGGAAAAAAATCATTCTTCCACCTCAGGCTGTTCCTAAATATGACTTGTTAAGGGCTAATGACTTATTTCTAGGGCAAAGGAATATTACCTGTATTGAGGACCCAGGATCAAACGTATTTATGTAGTATAAAATATAATTTCAAAGCTCCTGAGAAACCTTGAATCCCAAAATTCCTCTCTGGCTGTTTTTGTATGTCAAAATATTCTTATCAAATGATAAATTGTTTAGAGATATGCATTATCCTCATCCAGTTTTCTGATTATGGGATTCAGGGGCTCTAGAGAACTCTCAAAATATAATTGTGTTCTCAACAAGGTTTTGATGAATGAGATGCTTGGATTTGATGGATAGTCTCAGAGCAGTAGGAAAGCATGTGGGAAATAAAGAGAAAAGGCCAAAGATGAAGCAACAAGACCTGGTGTGTCAGGATTTTACCCCGCAGCCAGCCCCCCTGGGGTCACTCCTCTGAAAAGACTCTCACCTAGTCTGGAGAGGGGACTGTAGTCACCAGCAAGTGTGCCAAGTGAGTAGCTCAACACAGGCAGAAACTTCTAGGTGCTGCAGGTTTACAGATAAAGTTATGAAAATACAGCAACAGAGTAAGCTAAAAGTGAGGCAAAGAAAGAAGGAAATACTGAGTTAGGGGAGGATCTAAAACAAAAGAATCCCAAACACAGCATGCCAGCATGCACAGCATGTTACTTAGAGCATTGTGATGAGAAAGAGCATAGAAAACATTATGCCCAGAGGAAGACTGTGAAAATCAGAAAAGCCAAAACTGTAGCCAAGACCAGAAGAACAGAAATTAAGACAAGTGTAAGAATGATAATACAGAAAAACCTACTATTTATTGAATCTTAACTAGTGTCAGAAAAGCGCTAAGCAATTTGCATACATTATTTCATTAAACATTCACGAGAACTGTAAAGCAGAAGTTTTATTCCTATTTTATGTATTAGGATGGTGAGAAGTAGACAAGTTATGGGGTAGAATATACCGGCAGAGCCATCATTCAAACCCAGGTCTGTCCCAGTCTAAGTTCATGTTCTTAAACACTCATAAGGTCAAATAGAAGGCAAGGATCCAAGTAAGCACGGGAATCAACCAAGGAGTGAAGAACAAAGTGGGGTGGGGGAGAAAGCAGGTCTAGCACAATTTCCCCAACTGCTATTTTCACTGATCATCAGTACTGATAACAGATTATGCTGTATGAGAAACCTCTTCCATTATCCCAGTGACTAACACATATATATTTTGTAGAATATCATCATTTCTGCTAAATGGTTTCCAAAAATATAAATTCCCTTCCAAATATCTGATTATACTTCGGTAAAAAATTAACACAGTTGCCTCACCACAAGATAGCAAAAATTATCCAATCATTGCTCTAAAAAATATTAAAACTGCAAAACTAATTGATCCTCAAAATTTAGGTAACACTCTCAGATATTACTAATGCTTCCTTCTTCCCATTCATTTTTTTATTTGATAAACATATATTAAGAATCTACAATATGGGGTGCCTGGGTGGCTCAGTCAGTTGAGTGTCTAACTCTTGGTTTCGGCTCAGGTCATGATTTTGGGGTCCTGGGATTGAGCCCTGTGTTGGGCTCTGTGCTCAGTGGGGAGTCTACTTGTCTCCTTCTCCGTCAGCCCCTCCCCACCCCCGCTCATGCTCACTCTCTCAGATAAATAAATAAATCTTTAAAAAAGAATCTACAATATGACAGATCTGCAGTAAACCTTGTGTCATGGGAGAGACCTATATTAATATGTAGATAAAACTACATGGAAAATTGTACATAAGATTAAATTTATACATAACATTGTATTTATGTATATAAAATTAAGGCTGCCATAAATACAATGGAGAAGCTCAAGGGCTTTGAGAGTGCACAGTGGAGATTCTCCATAACCATGGCAGGTAAGGAATGGCTTCTAGCTGAAGTCATGTGTGACATGAGACCTAAAAGTTAATTGGAAAGTTTGGTTGAAAGGAGAGTAGAAAGAATATTTCTGCAAGGGGGCATAGCATTTGCAAGGGCCCTTTGGAGGCTGGTAGTATGAAGCACTAAGGGAAGTGGAAGAAGAGGCCAAGGGCTGGATCAATGGAAGGCAAAGCTGGGGAAGCAGAGGAGCCTGAGAAGGGGGCACCAGGCAGGTTGGTCAAGCATTTCTGCCATTCCCTATTTGCATAGGTTAAGCACAAAACATTTGCCTCTACCAAATACTGTATGTTTCATAACCACTTCAGTATCCAATGTATTTATCTTTTGTGATAAATTGTGGTAATAGGATATTATAGTATACACCTTATAGGAGAGTTTCACCATAAACATTTATGAATTAAAAAAAAAAAACCTTCCCATATAGACAGATCTGTGGGAGCTTGTTTTTCTGCTTGTGTTACAACATATCCCTTCCCAACCAAATGCATATGATTCTGTGATTTAGCTTCATGTCAATATCATAAATATCTTGCATCACTGTTGCATTATTTAATCACCCGAATTCTTACATTTTTATTCTTTTTGGAATCTCAATGATCCTTGGACACATCACATGACAGCACAAATAATCTTGTTCTTATAAGCATTTACAAATTTCCTGTATCTAAGTTTTAGGAGCTGAAATTATTTCTATGGCATTCAGTTTTCTGAATTTCCTTTTATTCATTCAATGTATATTTATGATTGCAGTTATTGTGTAAAAGATTGCAGCACTTTCTAGAACTCTATAAAAACTACATTATAAGGAGGGTACCTGGGCGGCTCATTTGGTTAAGCATCTGCCTTCAGCTCAGGTCATGATCTCAGGGTCCTAGGATGAAGCCCCACATCAGGCTCCCTGTTCAGTGGGGAGGCTGTTTTCCCTCTCTGTCCTTCCCCCCGCTCTTGCTCTTTCCTGCTCTCTCTCTGTCTCTCTCTCAAAATAAATAAATAAATAAATAAATAGCTATATTATGTTAAGTACAGGCTGTCATCAGAGAGACTCTAAGCTTCATGCAACAAGCACTGTATCTGTCTTGTTCACCACTCCATTCCCAGTCAGCTCACAATATGTAGGGCTCATAGTAGTTCTTCACTTTTTGTGTGTAAACAGAGAGGAAATCAAAAGAAGCGGTAGAATGGGTCTACATTTTCTTTAAATTCAGGCTCATTTCTGATTTGATTTGGTTTGTTTTCTTTTGCTTTCTTTATGTAAACATGTCTGTGTTATTTGTGTATGAATCTGTCTAATGCAGTAGTCATGGTTTATTTCTCACGGGAAAGACTAAACAAAACAAGCACACACATGCACACACATGCAGTGATTGTTAATTCATAACAGTGTTCTTAATTCACACATTTCCATGGTTGGAATGATTCTGTCTACATTTTCCAAACCAGTGTTTTCCAATCATTGCCAGCAAAATACCCTATTTGCAACATGTAGTATAAGATTTCGCAAATTGATCCATATTTCTTATACCTTTTGAAAACAGGTGTTTCTATTTTTGAATCAATTCTTAAACAATGAATATTTTGACAAAAAGCAACACACTTTTTCTTTCTTCCAGCACTTCTCTTGCTTAGTTGGAAACTGGAGAACCAATTACCAGTGTGGTTATCCTAAGCGCATTCTTACATGTTTTTCTTCTCTGTGAAATGTTTCCAGTCTCTCTGATTATAAATGTTACAGAGTATGATGTGTGAATCAATCCTATCTGTGCAGACACAGCAGAATGAAAGGTATAATGATGTAGGAGTGAAGTGTCAATGAATAATTCATACGTGACAGTGTGAGGGATTGAGTTCTATCAGGCAACATTCCATGGCAGAGAGGTCCTCAAAGGGCTCCATAAATTCATCTGCATCAGCTCATTGTGTTTCTGATTGGGTGGCAGAATCAATCATTTAGAATGAATGAAATGACATTCAGTGGCACTGCTCACTAACAGAGATAGAAAAATATGTAGGTATTTGTCACAATCAAACATTCATTCAACAAATGTTGATTGAGTTCCTACTTGGTTCCTTCAGGGTGTTCAATGCTGGAGGTTTGAAAAAAAAAAAAAAAAAAAAAACAACAACTGTAACACAGTCTCTGACTCCATAAAACTTACCACCATTGGTAGAGATATATAAGATAATCATATCTCACTATGGTCCATGTTGTAAAGAGACCACAAGTTGGCCAAGATACTTTGCCTACACTACAAGCAGGATTTGAATAAGATAATATATGGAGACTACACCACCAAACAATGATCCAGAAATAGGTTCTTCTTAAAACTAGTGAATGGAATGGCCAGGCTTATCTTTGAACAGAATTTCAGTAAGTTCATTGGAACACATGGTAAAATATAGATCTTCCTTGACTTACAATGAGGTTGTGTTCTGATAAACCCACTGTAAACTGAAAATCTCATAAATTGAAAATACATTTAATACACCTAAACTGCTGAACACCATAGCTTAGACTTAGCCTCCCTTCAGTGTGCTCAGAACACTTACATGAGCCTACAGTTGGGCAAAATCATCTAACAAAAAGCCTATTTTACAATAAAGTGTTAAATATCTCATGTATTATTAAATACCGTACTAAGAGTGAAAAGCAGAAAGGTTGCCTGGGCACAGAGTGCTTGTTAAGTATCTCGGATGTTCACCCCCATGATTGTGTGCCTGTGGCTGGTTGCTTTCGCCCAGCATCATGAGAGAGGATGGTACCCCATATCGCTATCTGTGGAAAAGATCCAAATTCAAGATTTGAAGTACACACAAAAAATTAAAAAATAAAAACAACCAAAATTTGAAGTACAGTTTCTACTGAATGAGTATTGCTTTCACACCACTGAAAAGTCAAAAAATCATAAATTGAACCAATGGAAGTTGGGAAGTGTCCATGTTTACTAACTCCGGCCTTCATTTTGACATAGGAAGCAACTTTCGGTGAAACTTAACACACCTGTGGAATTTAATTTAGGCTCCGCTTTCCTGTATTAAGCCACAATGAAAATGAGTTCAATTTAGGCCTGGGAAAGAGAGTCAGTCAATTCATGGTGATGGACACACAGAATTTTGGAAACTGGATTTCTCAGACAGGATTACAACAAGGGAAGCTGGTTTAAAGAGTTCGATCCGGAATAAAACTGGTTAGATTTGGATGCTGGCTCTACAATGTGACCTCAGGCAAGCTTTTAACAATATTAAGTCCATTTCCATTTATAAAATAGGGCTAATGATGAAAACCTATCTCACTAGGTGGTATAATAATGAAATAAATTATATAAGATACTTTGCACTATCCCTGCCTTTTATAAAGTGTTGAACAATGCCAGGATTTATAGGAAAGTATCTATTTGTAATGTTAAATTTAATTCAGCAGTATTTAAATCCACTTAAAACACAGGCTGACCTATACCCAAATCACTTCCTAAAATTTTCAGGCATAAATGGCTTTGAGTTTGTGGCAGTCTGTTAGATTGGTGACCTTTGGTGAACCACGAGTCCTGGTAGGCATTTCCTGTGTAATGACTCTGAGCAGACTCCCTGGCTCTGACAGAAGGTGGCAGAAAAGACACTGTGTCAATTCTGTGGCTTCTGCTTTTGCTCTCTTGAAAGTCCCACACCACCATGTAAGAAATCCTGTTATCTGACAGGCACAATGTAGATCAAGAAAAGTCCTGAGACTATATTATAAAAAGAGACAGGCTCAGTCATTCTCATGTCCCAGCTGATTTAAGCACCCTACTGACCCACCAGCTGAACACAGCCACACAGGCAACCCCTGACAAAGAGCAGGAGAAGAACCAACCAGCTGAGTCCAGCCTAAAGCAGAAATAGTGAGCAAATGAAATAGTTTTTATTTTAAAACACTAAGTCTTGGGGTATTTATTTCAGCAATAGGTAACTGAAATAGGGCTATTCCCTTTTCTTCAATCCCTTCCCCCGCCACACACTTTTTAGATTTCTTCCCAAATGTTCCCATTTTACTGATCATCCTTTGGTAAATCTGCAAAAGCTCCTGTAAGTTGAACTAAAATATCATTCTTGAGTCATTTACAGAATTTAGGACACGTGTTAATTATAAAATTATAGGATTCAAGGAAACCTGAGTGTCCAACTTGGCTACAGTTGCTGAACATTTATCAAATAAAGGCTTACAAGTCTGTAAGATCAGTTTCACGAACATTGTCACCTAAATCTTTTTATGCTTTTACAACGCTATAACCCATTGTTGACTCATCATAATTTGGGGATTGTAAAATATTATGATACCTATTTGTATTCATAAAATGCCCATTGTCCATTAATCTCTATCTCTGTTAGGGTTGGATTTTCTTTAAAGCTGCAAAAAATAATTTTCACCTGGAGGTTGAGTCCAAAATGCTATCCGCTTTAAAATGTGTGGCATGTTCTGAATTAAAATAGCAACTTCAAGCTTCAAATGTAAGAATTTCAGAAGTTAAATTTTAGAACATCTCCTCATCTTAATTCCTACTGCATTTCTTTATTAAGTCATGCTTTTCTGATTATACTAAACCAGCTACGTAACCCTAAAGTATTGCCAAATTTTTACTGAAGATAAGTTTGAACAATCGGAAAGTTTATCAAAAGGGGTAATTCATTAGCCCCATGATCTCACTGAATCACTTCAAAACAGTGGCATAAGCTTGGCAAAAACTACTTAATTTGCCCTTTAAATGAAGGCATTGGTTCCCACGAGAGTATCTCTAATTTCAAATCTGTTAGTACCACATAGAAGACTTCAGAAATTATTACTCAGGTTTATAATATAAGCAATTGAAGAGCACTGGGTGGTTCAGTTTGGTTCAGTTGGTTAAGCGTCCAACTCCTGCTTTCTGCTTGGGTCATGATCTCAGGGTGCTGAGATTGAGCCCTGAGACAGGCTCACTACTGGGCATAGAGCCTGCTGGGGATTCTCTCTCTCTCTCCCTTTCCCTCTGTACCCCACCCCGACTCCCCACTCACACACACTCTTTCTCTCTCACTCTCTCTCTCTAAACAATACAAGCAATTGATTCTTCTATTGGTATTTTGAAAATAATACATGTTGGGATTTAAGGAGTAATAATTATTCAGGTCCCTCTATCAGTATTCATGGTAGTAGTCAGGGTTCTCTGGAATGAATATATAATGAATACATATATATACATGTACATATATACATATATAATATTTTTATATAATTTATATGTGATATAATTATGTAATAGCATATATAATAAAAAATATAATATGTATTATATATATTACATATATATAAAATTTTAAAGAATTGGCTCAGCAATTATAGAAGGTAGCAAATCCAAAATCTGCAGGGTGGACCAGCTGGCTGATGTTACAGTTCAAGTCTAAAGGCCATCAAGCTAGAGACTCAGGGAAGAGCAAATGTTCCAGTTCAAGTATGAAATACTTCTGCTACAGAATTCTCTCTTGCTTGGGGAAGGTCAGACTTTGCTCTGTTCAGATTTTCAACTGATTAATCAGTGGATTTGGTAAAGACCCACCCACATTAGGGAGAGCAATCTGCTTTATTCCAAGTCCACTGATTAAATGTTAATCACATTCAAAAACACTCTCACAGGGGCGCCTGGGTGGCTCAGTCGTTAAGCATCTGCCGTCGGCTCAGGTCATGATCCCAGGGTCCTGGGATCAAGCACCGCATCAGGCTCCCTGCTCAGCGGGAGGCCTGCTTCCCCCTCTCCCACTCCCCCTGCTTGTGTTCCTGCTATCACTATCTCTCTGTCAAATAAATAAATAAAATCTTAAAAAAAAAAAAAAACTCTCACAAAAATATCAGTATAACGTTTGACCACATGTCTGGGAACTATGGCCCAAGCTGGTTGACACGTAAAATTAACCACCATACTCACCTTGAAATCTGAGCCAGTTGAGAGGTAGTCTCATGTGTCACATAGATGAAGATGAACAGTAGCAGTGTTTGAGTAGAAGTCATGACTTAGAGAAATGGTAAATGGTCTTGCAACTCAAACCTCCCACATTAGTGACCAATGACCTCTACCCAGGTATCTTTCCATAAGGAAGGGAGAAGACTATGTAGAGTGTGAGAAGAAAGCTCAAATTGTGTGCATCATGCTTTTCTCCGTCTTACTACTTGATGCCACTACCATTCCTTGAAGAGAAATGACTGCGAAAACAAAGAGGAGGCTGTAAGTTACTGGTTGAAATGATTCTGAAGGAGTGGAAATTAGTACTATAGAAGATCACACAGATTTGAGTGAAGAGGGACAGGACTGTTCCCTCAAATTGCAGTCAAATAAGATGTTTCAGAACAATTCTGGCTTCAAATCTAAACATACATCATCCAGAATATGGTTGCATGTGCATTACAAACTTAAAAATTATGTGAAGCATGTTTTTGGAGGTAATTTAGAAAATCCAGACATATTCTTCAAGTTTTCTTCTTTAGGTCAACACTCCTTTTCTCTAAGTACAATGAAAGATTTTGGTCATCCTTACAGCTTTCATATTTTCCTTTTATGTGATCTCTCAATATGATTCACAGAAATTTAAATGTCCCACTAGCAAAATAGCCCATCATAATTACACTTATCTACATTATCCTTTCACAGCAGAAAGCCAGGAAAATATCATTTGTCATCATTTTGCATAATATTAACATATTCATATGTTATCCAAAGATATGTCATCTAAAAAGTTATGCAAATGCCCAGAATATTTTTTCTCTCAAAACCCACAGAGATTTCATAAACATTTTTGATTGTTTCTTGTTCATCTAAACTATGTCTTAGGTTGTGTGAAGTAAAAATGTTTTTGCTTTCTTAACAGGACTGACTTAATTATTATCTAAGGATACCCTCAATACCTAATGCATTATGTTTTAAAACTTGGAAATATAGCCTGAAGTCTCCCTCCTGTGATTGTTAAAGCTTTTGTTTTTGCAACACAAACTTAAAAGTTTCCCAAAAGATTTGCAAGTTTTTCACAGGGATCCAAGAAATGCATAAAATCATTTTTTCTTCTTTGATGACTCTCCATTTAGGAACTGAAACTGAATTAACAGTTGACTCTTGAACAACATCAGAGTTGGGGGGGTGGCGCTGAACCTTCTGTGTAGTCAAAAATCTGCGTTTAACTTCTGACTCCCCATAAATTTAATTACTAATAGCCTACTGTTGACCAGAAGCCTTACCGATAACATAAATAGTCCATTAACACATTATTTTGTATATCCTATGTATTATATACTATATTCTACAATAAATTAAGCTAGAAGAAAAAAGTTAAGAAAATCTAAGAGAAAATATTTACAGCACTGTACTGTAAAAAGTATACCCACCCAGTGCAAATCTGTGTTGTCCAGGGGTTAACTGTGTTTCTTAATATTCATTTAAATATTAAGACTCTCTAGTTCTAATCTTGAATCATTTATTTCAATCATTTACTTCACACAAACATTTTTTAAATATTTGCCCTGCGATTGGAGATATTAAGTTCCAGTCGACTTCAAAATATATCCAGTTTCAAACCACTTCTCACCATCTCTACCCAAACCACCATCACCCCTCCCCTGACCAGTTGTAACCTCCTCCCTGGTCAGTGCTTCTCACCTTGTTCCCATTTGATCTATTCTCCACAGAGAAGTCAGTGGGATCCTGGTAAGTAGATTGGTTGTCACTTGCCTTCTCTAAACCCTTCATAGTCTACAAATAAAAGTTAAATTTGTCCTTCATGATCTTGCTCCTCTTCCTCTAAGCATAGGTACAGTAACTTCCCTCCACATTTACTTTGCTCCATCTGCAGTCCTTTTAGCATGCTCCTGCCTCAGGGTCTTTGCTCACCTAGAAAGCTCACCCCTTTCTTTACTGAGTTCTCTTGCAAGTGAGATCTCATCATAGATGCCTTTTCTGAATAACTGAAAAGCACACCCTGGCTCACTTCCCATCCATTCATCATGCTTTTGGGGCTTATCACCATCTGACATTTTATATATTTAGCTTTTGGGGGTTTGTCTCCCCCAGTGAAATGTAAGCTTCATTAATGAAGAAAGTGTGCTTGTTTATTTGTATACTATGGTAACTCTTGAATGTAAACAGTGCCTGATGGGGCACCTGGGTGGCTCAGTCGGTTAAGCCTTCGACTCTTGATTTTGGCTCAGGTCATGATCTCAGGGTTGTGAGATTGATCCCCATGTTGGGCTTGGTGCTGGGCATAGAGGCTGCTTAAGATTTTCTCTCGCCCTCTCCCTCCATCCCTCCACCTTGTTTGTGCTTGCTCTCAAAAAATAAAATAAACAGTGCCTGATGTGTGGAAGACACTTAAAAACATGTTTTGAGTGAATGAATGAAAAGTGGAATATGTCTTAGAAGCTCTATTCCAATTTGGAATAAAAGTGAATAATTAAGAAATGCTACAGCAAACATGTTCATACTGTATGAGAGAATTGCAAGTAGAAACGTATGCTTGGGATAGCTGGAAAAGACTTCAGAAAGAAAAAAAGTTGAGTTTAAAGATGAGCAAAAGTTTATTGAACAAGGAATGGCATTCATGTTAGAAGGACCAGCATAGGTCAGTGTACAGAGAGCTAAAAGATGCCTAACACAATTAGAAAACTTTGAATCATACAGCATGGCTGACATATGCTTAGGTCAGCCTTGCTTGGAAGAATACCCCTTGTTGGTTCCCTAACATTTCCTACCTACTTCCTCCCTTCCAGGATAATATTATACACACACATACATTTATGTACATATTTATATACATATATGTATGTATATGTGTGTGTATGTGTGTGTGTGTATATATATATATATATATATATTCTACAAATATTGGGTAAATATTGTCCTGTCACTTTCACATATTTTATTTCATTTTAGCCTCACAGAAACCCCTGTGAATTAGTTGTAGCCAACTCTATTTTACAAATGAGGAAGCTGGCACTGATGTTAAAACAATTTGCCCAGAATCACACAGTAGTGGTGAAGCCAGGTTTTGGCTGCAAGTTAAGTTCTCTTTCCTTATGTCAAGTCACCTTTCCATCCTGTCATTTCCTTAGTACTGTGGAACAAGTGTAGCTTCCTGATATAGTTAAAGATACATGATCATTGCATCATGTAGAATTAGAGTAGGCTTAGTGTGATTGAAAACCCAAATAGCAAGTTTAATCAAGAAAGAGGCTTGTTTCTTTCATGTAGAGGAAGTCAGGGTACAGGATGCCTTGTTGCCCCAAGGTTTGGAGAACTTCAGTTTCTTTTAGCTTTCTGTTCTATCGTGTATAGTTTCATCCTGAAGGTGATCCCCTGTGCCAGAATAACTGCTGGAACTCCATATACTCCATCCAAATACTAGCCCATGAGAAAGAAGAGAATCTCTCCTTCTGCATATATTTCCTGGAAGATGAGTAGATCACATTTGCTTACTTCCCATTGGCCAGAACTTGTCACAGGGTCAAAGATGAGGGATGGAGTGACTTCTGTTCTGGACAGCCATATGTCCCGCTAAAAAAAATACAGATTCTACTTTCAAAAAAAAAAAAAAAACAAATGATGATGATAGGTATGATGGGATCAAATAGCATTCTCTGCAATAGTCATAAAAATGCTAGGGACACTTCTCTTTAAACAAATTATTGAGGGGTCTGGAAACTATGGCCCATGGGCTAAATCCAGTCTGCCACCAGTTTTTGTAAATGAAGTTTTAATGAAACATTGCCATGCCCATTTGTGTATATATCATCCATGGCTGCCTTAGCAGAGCTGAGCAGCTGGAATGGAGACTATATGGCACACAAACCTTACAGTTTTACTATATGACCATTTACAGAAAAAGTTTCCTGATCTCTGCTCGAGATCAGTGGGTTCAAGTTTCTAAAATAGACTCAAATTTTTTTTCAGATTTTATTTATTGATGAGAGAGAGAGAGCAAGCTAGAGAGAGAGAGAGAATGAGCAGGGAGAAGCAGCAGAGGGAGAGGGAGAAGCAGACTCCCCGTTGAGCAGGGAGCCCCAACATGAGGCTGGAGCCCAACACCAGGCTCAATCCCAGGACCCTGGGATCATGACCTGAGCTGAAGGCTTAACAAACTGAGCCACCCAGGCGCCCCAGATAGACTCAAAATTTTTTAATTACCAGCCCTGTTAGTATAAAAAGAGAGCCCCCACCAAAAAAGAGCCCAATATCTGTATGGTTTTTAGTTTATAAGTTATATACATGCAAGGCGGTACTAAAATAGGATATACCTCAGTTTCTACCTAGCTCTGCACTAACTAGCTATGAGAACTGGGGAAAATCATTTATCCCTCAGTTTCTTTGTTTGTAAAATGGGAAATATAATGATATATATACCTTATAGGGTTGTTGTGAGGGTTAGGTTAGCACATTTGAAACACTTAGGAAAGTGCCTGGTATGTTTCCAATAAAGCACAGTGACCAATACAGCAAAGGAACGATTATTTGCACACATTCATGGTTTCCAACTTTATAGGATGTTTACTAGAGTTTCCCAGGTAAACGGCTGAGTTGGTGGTTCCAAAAGGTATGTTAAAATCCTGGTACATTCACTTACTAAGTGGATAAACTTTTAGACCTCTCAGGACCTCAGCTTGTCATCTATAAAATCATGATAAGAATCTTGATTGCCTGGGTGTAAATCAATGCCTGTAATTCCCTTAAATCCATGCTTTGGAGATAATAAACATTTAATGATCTTACCTATTATTCTCCCCCCACTCTAAAATGTTTATAGCTTTGGGGGCACTTGGGTGGCTCAGTCGGTTGAGCCTCCAACTCTTGGTTTCGGCTCAGGTCATGATCTCAGAGTCATGAGATCGAGCCCCTCAATGGGCTCTGCGCTCAACGCTGAGTCTACTGGAGATTCTCTCTCTCTCTCTCTCCCTCTGCTCCTCCCCCTGCCCAGTCACTCTCTCTTTCTCTCTCAAATAAGTAAATGAATCTTTTAAAAAATATGTTTACAGCTTTAATTGGCAATAGAGGGAGGACTGTAGCCCACAGGGTCCGTCATTTTCTGACAAGTAAAGGAGGTACTAACATAGCAACACTCATTGAAGTCTTGCAGTAATTTTCCTACGGGCATCACTCAGCCACATGGCATCACATGCCCATGGTTTCTGTGTCAGGTCTTCTTTCCTCTCCATCCCACCATTGACTATGGAAGCCTATCTTTTCTATTTTCCCCAGAAAGGGGATTCTAATTAGAATTTCTCAAAGGAAACTTTTTTTCTCAGGCTTCCACTCCATGCTTCATTATCATTACAAAAACTAGAACATTAGATGCTGCTGATAGATCCAGAAAGATCCATACTGAGAAAGAACCATTGGATTGACTATGATGGATGCCACAATAAAAGCAGCGTGGAGTGAAATGACAGAGGTGAAGGTCTTTTTGGATGGGAAGTGAGAACAAGAAACAAAAGATTGGAAACAGTGAGTTTAGGCAACTTTTTCAAGAACTAGCTGAATAATAAATGCTGTGGCCCCCACAGAGCCCCGCACGAGTGTGCCACTGATTTCTATGCAGCCAGTGTTCTTCTCTGTATCTGGGATGGTGTGCTGAAAACCCCACATCAGCATCTTTCATGTGATGAGCACTCTGCATGGCAACTTGCGGCTGGTTTCGACTTTAAAGAAAACTCAAGAAAAAGACAACTTTCTTTAGCCACATCATTTTCAGTCTTGTGTATCTAATATTTAAAAAAAAAAAAAAAAAAGTGCCTGGTCTCTATTTTGGGCTCATCCCAGCCTCAATGCATAAGCTACTATTTGGTAAAAATCAGCAGCTGACAACTTGATAAGGTGAAGGTCCAGTGGGTAGGAGGGTGTTAGAAGGTTGTCCTTGTCATTGGTGTCAGGGTCTCATAAAGAAACTGGATCCCTTGACCTTGCTTCCTAGCTTCAAAAGCTTTACTTCTTCTCCTGGCTTTTATTTCAAGTACTATTGGCTGTTCCCTTCAAGTCTCGATCCTCAAAGATACTGCCAGATTTTCTCTGGGGGAAGATAAATGATGTTGACCTTACAGACGTTAGTTTTATATCCTCCATTTAAACCTAGAGAATGTGTTGCTCATAATGCACTAGCATCCATGCTGACAACCTATACATTGTTCCAGGGTTGAATGCAATTTGATTGGAAATAACCTCAACAGTGAACTCCAAATACCATCCTATAAACTAAAAACAGAAGAAAAAGAAAACTCTCACACACACATATATACAAACACACAAAGCTCGTTGGCAGCCCCAGAATTTGTCCTTTCTGATTTTTAATTTGGCTCTGTTTTTGAAGTAAACAAGTATCTACCATAAATACAGTGACCCTTATGGGAGTATTTTCCTCCCCTGGAGCTCAAGCCACAAGTGGGTCCAAGCAGCCAGTCTTTATACACAACCTGCAGCATGTGAGAGCTTCAAGCTCATTCGAAATGGAAGTGGTGATGAGATGGGAAGAAGGGATGAATTTTAACCTAATAAGTAATCATCATCCATGCCTACTTGGAAAATAGCTTTCTTGTTGAATAATATTTCAATATATAATATCTTGAAGTGAGACTGTCATTACTAATTTAGGTGTAGCTTGCCATATAAATCCTGCAACTATGTACATACATGATGCCTAAATTACTCTCTGGGGCCACCTTTTCCTGCTTAAACTACCTTAAGGAGAAACCCATTTAGGTGATGTTAGGGCCAGTCAAGCGGAAGGATAATGACCACGGGAGAGCGGAAAGCCTTCGTGCTTAGTGACCTCGCCCTTACGCCAGGCTAGTGAGATGCTCCTGGGCATATTTCACATTCATAGGTCAGTTTTCTGGGTGACTGGTGAAGACCCAGAATTAAGACGAGGTCAGATTCATCCTAACTGCGACCTGTACCACATAAGAGGCTCCTAGACTAATCTACTGGGCACTGTAACTGAATTTCAATCAGGAGGAACAAATCTCTCAGAATCCTTGTATATGCCAGTCGTGTTATGCTGACCTTTGAATTACAAATAGATACTGGGAAAGAAATCCCTGGAGCAGGCAATACCCATTAAATAACAATTATGAAAATCTGTTTGCCTTCTGGAATGGCTTTTCCCATAATGAGGATATGACCAAGTTGGGAGGCTGAGAAGTGGTGGGACCCATGTAGTTTCTAATTCTGAATTATTCATTTCTCAAATGGAGAGAAATCCTCAAAGCTGAGCCAGGGAGAGAAAGTCCAGGAGGCCCAGGGGTCTTTCCTAAGGCCAAGGTTTATACAGAAAGAGCCACGGAGACTGTGCTAAGAATCTAAAACAATTAGACTAAAATCCAGCTTCTTTACTCCATGAGAATTCGAATCCTTTGAGTATAATTCAGTGTGGTTTGGGTTGTATCTGAATCACCTAAGTAAATCTAGTTTCATAAAAGGTTTTGTCCTGGGAAATGTTGATTGTTTCTCAATATTTATTATTTACTTTGAATATGTTCAGAAAATATTGTGTGCATTGTTTCTCATGGAGATATATACATATATAGAGAATTCTTAGGTTGAACTGTATGGGATGGCTGGGATTTGGACATGTTTCACCTTTAATACCATCCATTTTATAGAGAGAGGATTTTTTCTAATATTTTCCGTCCTTACGATGCAGTATACTCCTCTAAGTGTCTAAGACTTCAGTCTTTGGAGTTAGATGGTCCTGAGTTGAATCTCATCTTGGTTCATGATAAGTTGTATAGCAAATTATTCAACATTTACTCTGTTTTGCATCTGCTAAGTAGGAATAATAATGTCTGGCTTACAGAGATAAGGAGAAGATAAAATGAGAGAGAACGTTTAATGCTTACCTAAACATTGGGCATATAGCAAGTCCTCTATAAATGGTTCTATATTTATTATTCAGCTCTTCTGCAGCAACAAACAACTCTTAAATCTCAGTGAGTTACAAAGTAAACATTTAATTTATTGTTCCATTTCATGATGGCTACAGGTCTGCTGTAATTTTGCCGGGTTCAGTTGGCTTGGCTCAACTGGGCTGTATGTGACTTCTCTAGGAAATGTTGTTGGCGTGATGGAGGGCAGAAACTCAAGACAGTGGCAAGAATCCCAGATGATTCCTAATGCATTTGTTTAGAACCAGTACGGGAATAGCTCAGAGATACTGTGGATTCGGTTGCAGGCCCCTGTTACAAAGTGAATATTGCAATGAAGTGAGTCAAATGAACGTTTGGTTTCCCAGTGCATATAAAAGTTATACTACCCACATATCTCATTTTATTGCACTTTATTGCGATTCACAGATTGTGGTTTTTTGGTTTTGTTTTGTTTTGTTTTGTTTTTACAAATTGAAGGTTTGTGGCATCCCCGCAAAGAGCAAGTCTATAGGTGCCATTTTCCAATAGCATGTGTTCACTTGTCTCTGTGTTACATTTTGGTAATTCTGTAAATATTTCAAACTTTATTATTATTATTATTATTATATTTGTTATGATGACCTCTGCTCTTTGACCATGACTGACTGAAACCTCAGATGATGGTTAACATTTTTAGCAATAAAGTACTTTATTGCAATATTCGCTTTATTGCTACGGTCTGGAACTGAACCCACAATATCTCCAAAGTATACCTGCCTGTTATTGCTTCCATCTATTTTCCATTAATCAAAAAAGACAGATGGCCAAACTCAAAGTCATCAAGAGAGGAAAATGGGCTCTGCCTCTTAGGAGGCAGCGAGTAGTTGGGAACAATACACATATAGCTTACTATTATTAGGTGATAACCATGGAGTCATAAAATTCAAATTTCTTTTCAATTTTGGTGTTAATTATGAGTTAAGAGACATTGTATTTTAATCAATTTTAATATGTATTATTTCCATTCTATAAATACTGGCCAGTGATAATTGTTGGGTATTTTTAATTGTTCTAATAGCAATAATCATCATCCAACACTGCCTATGATGTAGTGATGAGGACATTCTTTTTATACATCCACTTTTTACACATACTCTTTTTATCATAGTTGTTAAGAGAAGAAGGGAAAATTCATAGATCACATTTCTTTAGTCGGTGGGAACTCTTATTATAGAAGAAAAATGATGCTGCAGGCAGAACTCGGAATCATATTATACCAGTATTACAGGGGTACCACTATCCCACCCCCATCCCCGGTTTCCTGCCACCTCACTGATCATAACTTCCTTAAATAATAATAACAGCTCACATCAACTGAGCACTTAATTTATTCCTATTTATTCTAAAAGTACGTTATGAAATATCTCCTATAAATATCTTCATTTTACAGATGAGAAAGCTGAGGTGTGGAGAGGTTAAGTGGCCAAAGCCACACAGTTGGGAAGGGAATGAACAGGAACTGAAACTCAGATAGTCAACTCCAGAGCTTTCATGATACCCATGCACTGTACTACCTCCTGTGAAAACGTGGGATAATCATGACAATCAAAATGCATCAATTACTTATTACGGTGAAGATACGCGTTCCGTGCATTAATGCATTTAATCCTCAAAGCGTGCTTACAAAATGGATACTATCCTTATCCCCATTTTACAGATCCAGAGAATTAAAGTAACTAAGCTAACATGGCACAGTGGTTAAGTAGTGGAGACTCGCTTTGAAACAAGAAATTCTGCTGTTAGACTTGACGCTCTTAGGCGCCATGCACTATTGCCTTGACCAAAAAATTGGAAAGCTTTATTACCCTCAAAATGCCCACACTCATCCTATATCCTGCAGCCCAACTAGACATCCCACAGGGTACATAATATTCCAGACCTATCTCACATACAAAGATTTCAGAGACTCACTCCTGTCCAACCAATTTCCTTCCTTTACCTACCAAGTTATTCCCCCTCCTGTCACCATAACAACACACAACCCGCAATACACACTTGGAATCGTTATCGAGAGAGGCAGAAGGGAGAAGTTTTTGATGTGTCTCTTCAGGGGTCCTCTCTGACATCTTTATCTCCTCTTGGTAAACTTTGGGCATCCTGTGATCCACAGCTCTGCCAATTAGGCTGTAAACGGTGCAGCGGCCTCTGTGAACTCCTGGCTCACGGGAGCCTGGTAGGACATCTCGCATCCATATGTGGGCAGTCCCAACACCCAGCATCCCCAAATCAGAATGAGAGGAGCATCTCAGTTACATAAAACATTGCATAGAGTAAATAAGGAAAAAAACAGGGACTGCATTTGCCTGTCCCTCCTTTATCACAAAGGGACCACAAACGGCTGCAAGCAAATGAGGGAAAGAGAATGCTTCCAGACTCCTTCTCCTTAGTTAAAGAAGTGAGGAAACCAGAAATCAGTATGCTGCCCAGAATGGAAAAAAAAAATACCACTTAGCAAATGCATTTTGACCCTAGCACTCCTTGTTCCTTAATCAGTGGATCAAAAGTAGATTTTCCCCCATTTGTATGGAGTACCCCCTTATATATTAGTATGTGGGACTAGAAAATTTTCCCCATGACTAAGGGATTCATGTTAACTACTTTGTTTTCTATTAATAGGTGTATCAAAAAAGTACACCACAGACCCAGGTAGAAACTTGTCAGCATCTTTCCTGTGACATCACCCATTTATGTATTAAGTCTCAGGCTCTAACCTGTGATCTCAATGCTTACTATGTGATGGATAGGGAAGCCACTACTCTGGGTTTCAGCTTCTTCATTTAGAATCAGTATTGACGGGAGTCTGGCTCTCATTACAGTGTTGTGTGAGGAGAAGAAATCAAATAATATTAAACAGATATCTAAATCATAAGCTTTGTGCTCCAGGAAGGAATTATTAGCTTGCAATAGATGGGATATATTAATATACAGACTACATTGACTGTTCCATTCTTTAGACACAGCTCTTTAGGACCCACCCCATAATTGTTCAATGCCACACACCCGTATTTATTGCAATGTCTATAATACTAAGCAATACTGGATATAGACGTTGAATTTTCTATATGGACCCAAAAATATGTATAAAACCTAGTTCCTCGACAAAACACACAAGTGTCTTATCACCCACTGTGATGATGACTGGATTTTTCCAGATATTTCTGACTCTGTACACTCTTCTCTTTAGCTGAGAGGACCCACCTATTCAGGCAGTGATTTAACTTAAATTCTGATGGTGCAAAGATATAAGTGAAACGACACGTTAGTTAAAGTGCATAATGCCCCTCTTATGGCAAGAATTAATTCTCGGGGCTCTGCTTCACACTGTTTAGTAGTCCCTCAGTCTAGGGCACCTGGGTGGCTCAGTCGTTAAGCGTCTGCCTTCGGCTCAGGTCCTGATCCCAGGGTCCTGGGATCGAGTCCCACATCAGGCTCCCTCCTCGAGGGAAAGCCTGCTTCTCCCTCTCCCACTCCCGCTGCTTGTGTTCCTGCTCTCGCTATCTCTGTCTCTGTCAAATAAATAAATAAAATCTTAAAAAAAAAAAGTAGTCCCTCAGTCTAAATTATTCTTAAGTCAATACTTCTCCTGCTTCAGGTGGGTGACACCAGCAATTCCATGGTGCTTTTTTTTTTTTTTTAAAGATTTTATGTATTTGAGAGAGAGAAAGAGAGAACGAGCAGGGAGAGGGGCAGATAGAGAAGGAGAAGTAGACTCCCCCCAGGGAGCCTGATGCGGGACTTGATCCCAGGACCCTCGGGATCATGACCTGAGCCGATGGCAGACGCTTAACGGACTGAGCCACCCAGGCGCCCCTCCATGGTGCTTATTGTCACCAAATCTTGGCAACACATCTTTCAATCATGCAAATATTTACACGAACGTGCCATGTAAGAAGAGAGAATACTGCATGCTTCCAAGAAAGCTGCCTGGAGAAACCACAGATCAGCCTGTCCCAGTAAACCAAGTCCTGGATTCACTCTATGAACTCATATGCATGGAAAACGCGGGGGTGTATCCTCTACCCAGGATATCTCATCTCTCCCTGTGTATAATTTTTTTTCTTAGAATTTTAAAACCCTATCCATTATGTCTATGCAGTCAGTCACAAAGTATGAACTGCATGAAGGAGAGGTCACACATCAATGAAAATATTGCTGCAGGCTTCCCACCTTTGGAAATGTTCACATACTGATCTGGGCAGACCCCTCAGTGAGATCCAGGGGAACTGAGGGCATCCCTTCCTAGCTGGCCTGGCCGGCACGCTTCAGAATCAGAGGAGCATATTCACTCATCTGTGTGGCTCCTAGTGGCTTCAGAACTGAGCTGGCACCGGATGCTAGATGCTGATTATTTTATTTGTGAGAATCCAAAAGTAATTAAAGTGTTCACAGAAGAGGAGAATACGAATATGTCACCCTGATCTAGTCACAATTGTCTTCACACCATGGGGCCTTTAAGACAGATGTTGGAACACGCTGTTATCATGACTGGAAGCAAATCATTACCAATGAAACTTAAAAAACAAAAGTGGAGATCAAGGTGGTTGTGGTTTTTTTTTTTTAAATAAATTATAAAAGATTCAAGGATATTCTTCCATTGCTGTCATTCATGTACTGCTTCGCTTTCTTGCAGAAGAGGTTGGAAGACAGAGTTCAAGGTCTTCGGCTGGGAATCCGATAGGTGTCATCTTAATTTCCTATAGCAGTGCCATGTCTCTTTCCCTTATTTATTCGTTGATCTGCCAAATAAAGAACCCTACTATGTGCCACATGTTATTCCAGAAGCTGGGGTTATAGCTGTGAATAAGACAGGCTAAGTCCCAGAGAGATTATTTTCTGTTGGGAGAGGTAGGAAATAAAAAAGTAATTGAAATGATATATATTGTTTCACATGGAGGTAACTGACAGGTAGAAAATAAGTCAGATGGGAAGTAAAGAGTAACTGAAGGTTGATGAACCATTTTAAAAGGAACTGTTTCAGAAGGCATCTCTTGTGGAGGGCCTTTCAACAGAGACCTGAAGTAGGAAGGGAGCGAGCCGTGTGGGGCTACAAAAAAAAAAGAGGATTCCGGGTAGAGGGGAATGCTGGAGCCATGCCTGGAAGTGTGAACATGCTTGAGATTTAGGAAATCTCATTGAACATATTCAAAATAGAAAGGAGGGGCTGGTAGGCAGAAGGAAATGTTTTCTTTGGCCTCATTTAGTATTTGCCAGGCTGTATTTAAAATCCACTTATAGTTCAAGTAAAGAGAATAAAGCAATTCACCAACTAGCACTGTATTTGTACACCCACAATTGCACAATTTAATGAAAATGTACTCTCTAAAAGTAAACAGACATGGTGTAAATACCAATATGCTGATTAACGAGTTATTACAGAGTGCACACATGAGTGAAAATATAATTTAAATTTTGGTTTTATGACCTTGTCTAATGCCTTGAAAGCTAGGGATAATTCAACCAATTTTACATTACTTTCCTCTTGTCCAACTTCCACTCCTTGAAACTAAGGCTTGATTTAGTTTCCAAAGAATCTAATTTCACCAAGATTGCTGTGGAATGCCTCTAATGATGCCCTTCACTTCCAGTTCCCCTCGGTGCCAGCAGCCGCGGGCACCACCAAATTATTGTGAAGCTGAATGAAATAGAGCCATTCATTGGAGCTAAGTAAAAATAAACAGTTGAAATTGCCTGTCAGTCTCAGGGGGGAAATGAAGGGCCGGTTAAAGATATCTTCCCTTTTGATAAGAAATTTTATTACTTTGGGGGGGTGTTGGGTCCGCATTCCCAGAGTCAGCCAGCTGCCATATCACCTTTGTTGTTGACTGAGGCTGTACCTCCTGCCATGTGGGGTGCCCTCATCAGCAGGAATGATAATGGGTGTTTAATGAGCACCTCCAGTTGGTGGGGCTGGAACCAAGGAGCATGGCAGAATTTTGAGTCCGTTATTGCTACCTCTCGATCTTTTTGACTTGCTCGCTAAGCCCTTCTGCTCTCTTATGGATACTGTGTTAAATTCCTGAGATAACTAACTTTATGTGTTTCTCCCTCTCGGATTCAATAAAGGGAAGAGGGCCACACAAATTTATAACGAGTCCAGTGCTTGTATTCCCAAAGATACAGCAAAACAAGATCAACTGACTTTGAAGAAGGAAAATGGGAACTGCGTTAGCTAATTATATCTGATTACGCTAGCCTTACCTATAACAAAATCGTTGGTTTTAAATATTCTATTAAAATTACAATGCATTTCATCATGTTTCCTTCCACTTTCCGTTATGCTTCCATAAAGTGCATTGAAAGGGAAATACTTAATGAAAAAAAAATACATTTGCTAAGTTAGGATCAGTAAGAAAAATTGGGGTTGAGGAAAAAGGTGGTCTGAGAGGAGGAAAAAAGCTAATTATTTCAATGGAAACACAATTGAAAATACAATCTTCAGTCGACCCTGTGAAATCCAAGGGGTGCATCCTTCACTTTCTTGGTGTTTCAAGGAAATTGTTTTCTCACATTTTTGTTCTAATTCACCCAACACTTTACAGGGCCAGGAGAATGGCCG